>NC_140009.1:3865240-3920240 GCF_964263955.1 Coregonus lavaretus | reverse complement strand
ATTCATTAAAATCCTATAATGTGATTTTCTGGATTTTCTTTTCTCAATTTGTCTGTCATAGTTGACGTGTACCTATGATGAAAATTACAGGCCTCTCTCATCTTTTTAAGTGGGAGAACTTGCACAATTGGTGGCTGACTAAATACTTTTTTCCCCCACTGTATGTGTGCCATTCAGAGGGTGAATGAATAAGACAAAATATTTAAGTGCCTTTGAACGGGATATGACAGTAGGTGCCAGGCGCACCGGTTTGAGTGTGTCAAAAAAGGCTGTTCTGAGGGCAAAGGGGGGGTGTTCTTCATATTTTGTACACAGTGTAGTCCAATTTCTAACACTGTCTATGAAATGGCCTTTTTTTGTAATGTGTAATTTAATGTAGTGATCTTTTAAATTATTGATGTGTGTCCATTTTAAAGTGGTTAAAATGTGTTAAAATGTTGATGACGGTAGTATGATAAACTAAAGAAAATATACATTTTCATCAAGTTTTTGACATGTTTATGTTAATATATGAATGGACCAAATCCCAACAAATCTCAAAATTGATAGGTAGATGCAAAAATTTAATTTCAGACTGTGGTGCCTGGCCTTAAAATGCTAAGCCTTTTTTTTTGGGGGGGGGGGGGGGGTAATATATCAATGATTATTTGAGTCATAAAACATGGAGAACAGTGGTGTCAGTAGGAGGCCAGGGCGGTGATTGGGGACATTACCCTGTGTAGGGTGCACTCTTTCGGATGGGTCGTTAAACGGGTGTCCTGACTCTCTGTGGTCACTAAAGATCCCACGGCACTTATCGTAAGAGTTGGGGTGTTAACCCCCGGTGTCCTGGCTAAATTCACAATATGGCCCTCATACCATCTTGGCCACCTAATCATCCCCAGCTTCCAATTGGCTCTTTCATCCCCCCTCCTCTCCCCTGTAACTATTCCCCAGGTCGTAGCTTTAAAATGAGGATGTGTTCTCAGTCAACTGACCTGGTAAAATAAGGGTAAAATAAATGTTCAGTGCTTCAAGCAGTAGTTAAAACACTTACTCTCCTCGGTCCCACTGATGTTAACGATGTTGTAAAATCTACCATCTGCGTTATCTTATTGTTATCTCTTGAGAACTCCCCTCAAGGAAGTATAAAGAAATGAACAATGAAGGTGAGGTGCTGATTATCGTTATAGCGTTGTTATAGCGCTGACTATAACTCAGCTGGAAAGGCAAAACATTGATATCAATAAAAGTTCATTGCAAAGAGTGGAGAGTGTGCATCTTCCATATTGACACAGCTTCCTGACCCATCCAGGAGTAACCTATCATGTTTGTTTGTTTGTGACTAAACTAAAAACTGCACTCACCTCACAGACTCCAGACCCGTCCAGACATTGGTCAGAGTGGCCGTTACAGTTGCAGGGAACACACTTCCCCAGGAACAGACCTTTAGTGTCTCTGTAGTACCCTGGAGCACATTGCTGGAGAGGGTGGAGAAAGGAGGGAAGAGAGGGAGAGGGAGAGAGAGGAGGGAGGAGTGGGGAGGAGGAGGAGGAGGAGAGAGAGAGAGGAGGGAGGAGGAGGAGGAGGAGAACGAGAGAGAGAGAGAGAGAGAGAGAGAGCGAGAGAGAGAGAGAGAGAGAGAGAGAGAGAGAGAGAGAGAGAGAGAGAGAGAGAGAGAGAGAGAGAGAGAGAGAGAGAGAGAGAGAAGGAAAGAGGGAGGGAGGAGGGACAGAGAGAGAAATGAGAGAAGAGAGATTCAGACTTGATTCCTATCTGTATGAACTAATTTATGGACATATAATTCCTTGCTTCATCACACCTAATCATATAGGATTAGTGTATCTACATAAACCTAATCATATAGGATTAGTGTATCTACATAAATGGACCCACACATTGTAGGCAGCTAGAGGGTAAGAGTGTTGGGCCAGTAACCGAAAAGTCGCTGGTTCGAATCCCCGAGCCGGCAAGGTGGGTAAAATCTGCCGTTCTGCCCTTGAGCAAGACAGTTAACCCACAACAACAACTGCTTCCAGGGCGCTGATGACGTGGACGTTGATTCAGAGGGGTTGGGTTAAATGAGGAAGACACATTTTGGTTGAATGCATTCAGTTGTGCAACTGACCAGGTAACCTCCTTTCCCTAAAAGGTGTTGTGAGTGCAGTAATAATCCCTAAAAGGTGTTGTGAGTGCAGTAATAATCCCTAAAAGGTGTTGTGAGTGCAGTAATAATCCCTAAAAGGTGTTGTGAGTGCAGTAATAATCCCTGAAAGGTGTTGTGAGTGCAGTAATAATCCCTAAAAGGTGTTGTGAGTGCAGTAATAATCCCTAAAAGGTGTTGTGAGTGCAGTAATAATCCCTAAAAGGTGTTGTGAGTGCAGTAATAATCCCTAAAAGGTGTTGTGAGTGCAGTAATAATCCCTAAAAGGTGTTGTGAGTGCAGTAATAATCCCTAAAAGGTGTTGTGAGTGCAGTAATAATCCCTAAAGGGTGTTGTGAGTGCAGTAATAATCCCTAAAAGGTGTTGTGAGTGCAGTAATAATCCCTAAAAGGTGTTGTGAGTGCAGTAATAATCCCTGAAAGGTGTTGTGAGTGCAGTAATAATCCCTAAAAGGTGTTGTGAGTGCAGTAATAATCCCTAAAAGGTGTTGTGAGTGCAGTAATAATCCCTGAAAGGTGTTGTGAGTGCAGTAATAATCCCTAAAAGGTGTTGTGAGTGCAGTAATAATCCCTAAAAGGTGTTGTGAGTGCAGTAATAATCCCTAAAAGGTGTTGTGAGTGCAGTAATAATCCCTAAAAGGTGTTGTGAGTGCAGTAATAATCCCTGAAAGGTGTTGTGAGTGCAGTAATAATCCCTAAAAGGTGTTGTGAGTGCAGTAATAATCCCTAAAAGGTGTTGTGAGTGCAGTAATAATCCCTAAAAGGTGTTGTGAGTGCAGTAATAATCCCTAAAAGGTGTTGTGAGTGCAGTAATAATCCCTAAAAGGTGTTGTGAGTGCAGTAATAATCCCTAAAAGGTGTTGTGAGTGCAGTAATAATCCCTGAAAGGTGTTGTGAGTGCAGTAATAATCCCTAAAAGGTGTTGTGAGTGCAGTAATAATCCCTAAAAGGTGTTGTGAGTGCAGTAATAATCCCTAAAAGGTGTTGTGAGTGCAGTAATAATCCCTAAAAGGTGTTGTGAGTGCAGTAATAATCCCTAAAAGGTGTTGTGAGTGCAGTAATAATCCCTAAAAGGTGTTGTGAGTGCAGTAATAATCCCTAAAGGGTGTTGTGAGTGCAGTAATAATCCCTAAAAAGGTGTTGTGAGTGCAGTAATAATCCCTAAAAGGTGTTGTGAGTGCAGTAATAATCCCTGAAAGGTGTTGTGAGTGCAGTAATAATCCCTAAAAGGTGTTGTGAGTGCAGTAATAATCCCTAAAAGGTGTTGTGAGTGCAGTAATAATCCCTGAAAGGTGTTGTGAGTGCAGTAATAATCCCTAAAAGGTGTTGTGAGTGCAGTAATAATCCCTAAAAGGTGTTGTGAGTGCAGTAATAATCCCTAAAAGGTGTTGTGAGTGCAGTAATAATCCCTAAAAGGTGTTGTGAGTGCAGTAATAATCCCTGAAAGGTGTTGTGAGTGCAGTAATAATCCCTAAAAGGTGTTGTGAGTGCAGTAATAATCCCTAAAAGGTGTTGTGAGTGCAGTAATAATCCCTAAAAGGTGTTGTGAGTGCAGTAATAATCCCTAAAAGGTGTTGTGAGTGCAGTAATAATCCCTAAAAGGTGTTGTGAGTGCAGTAATAATCCCTAAAAGGTGTTGTGAGTGCAGTAATAATCCCTAAAAGGTGTTGTGAGTGCAGTAATAATCCCTCGCACATGCGCTAACTGTAGCTATTAACAAACCAGTATCAACTGATGCAACGTTAGCACAGTAAAAACAGTAATAACAACACCAACCTGACAGGAGTCTCCCTGGTAGTTAGCAGGACAGAGGCAGATCTCTACGTTGTTGGCATGTCGCCCGGTGGGCAGGGTCTGTGCCACCTCCAGCGCCGCCCCGCGTAGCGACACAGTGTGGGCGGACTGGGAGTGGAGAGCTCTGATCTGGAGAGACTCTAACCCCACCAGAACCATCATCAGTTCCTCTCTAGACACCACGTTCCCCGTCTGGGCGTGGCGGAAACTTCCCTGGGGGGTAGAGAGAGAGAGAGAGAGAGAGGGAGGGGTGAGAGTAGGCATGGGTGTCATGATGATGTCATTCATGTATATGTCAGAATATTGCAGAATATTGCAGTTAGATTGTAATCTTCTGGTTGGACTGCAAATAGGTATTTAGATGTAAACAGTCAGTGATCTACTATCTCCAGGTGGTCAGGTCAGTGTCATACCTCTAGCATGTGGACTATCCCCAGGTGGTCAGGTCAGTGTCATACCTCTAGCATGTGGACTATCTCCAGGTGGTCAGGTCAGTGTCATACCTCTAGCATGTGGACTATCCCCAGGTGGTCAGGTCAGTGTCATACCTCTAGCATGTGGACTATCTCCAGGTGGTCAGGTCAGTGTCATACCTCTAGCATGTGGACTATCTCCAGGTGGTCAGGTCAGTGTCATACCTCTAGCATGTGGACTATCTCCAGGTGGTCAGGTCAGTGTCATACCTCTAGCATGTGGACTATCTCCAGGTGGTCAGGTCAGTGTCATACCTCTAGCATGTGGACTATCCCCAGGTGTGGTTCTTCAGGTGAAGAGTATTCTTTCTCCATGAACACCAGGGTCATCTGGTTACCCTGTAGACACAGAGACACACACACACAGACATATCTTTTAACAGCAGAGATACACTAGCCAACCTTCAGTTCACTGTTCGTCTGGCTTCCTGACACACACAGACAGCCGTTTCCACAAGAAATACACAACCTTTTACCAGGCTTCAGCGCTCTTTACTAATAGTTAAGTTTATGTCAAGTGGCAAACACATCATTTCTTCCATAGACATTAAAGGACACTAAACACAAGGGTAAAAGACAAAGTACATCTTCGTAATAAAGTACATCTTTGTAATAAAGTACAAAATACATCTTCGTAATAAAGTACATCTTCGTAATAATGTACAAAGTACATCTTCGTAATCTGTTTAGATGTAAAGCCAAGGTACACTGTGATGTCTACCTTGAGAATGATGTCAGGTCGAGAGGCCTCAGCGGGAAGAGAGAGAACATCTCCTCTCATAGTCTGAGTGTGGAGATGATACCGCAGATAGCCTCCATAAGACGATACCTAGAGAGAGATGAAGAGAGAGGGATGAGGGAGGGAGGGATGGAGAGAGAGAAAGAGAGAGAGAGAGAGAGAGAGAGAGAGAGAGAGAGAGGGGGAGAGAGGGGGGATAGATATACAGATGGAGAGAGATAATGAAGCAGAGAGAGATAGAGAAACAGAGAGGCAGACAGACAGACAGACAGACAGACAGACAGACAGACAGACAGACTGGTGGTCAGACAATAAATCCTAGAGGAAGGTTACTAGGTATGTTCAAAGAGAAAGATCAGATCTAACATTAAAGGTGTTATATATTCTAGACAAAACAACTCTATACCCGCTGTCTGTCTCCACAGCCTCTGTACTGTGTACTGTGTACTATATGAAGCCCTTAGCAGTAGTGTAATCTGATTTAGCCTCCTTTTGCCCCCTCACCCCTTTCTCCCTCTCCTTGGCATCGTGAACACAGTACCTCTATGAGGGCCTCTGGCTCAATTACACCTACCGAAGCATTTATACCACTCATCCCTAACCCCCGCCCTCTCCCGTCTGCACAAGGCCCGGTTACTGTTTAACAGTCACTGGGCTATAGGGCGACTGAGTTTAAGCCTCTCGCTCCCTTTCCTTTATCATGTGAAACAATCTCTATTGTTTTGGCTACAGGTGTTCTGCGCTCCTCCATTTAAACATTTTAACTCTTGGACCCGCTGTGAGTCTTTGTGACCTTTGGGGGGGGTCATGCAATGTATGTACTGTGTGTAAAATATGTTATCTATTACTATTTACAGCAGGATTGTGTGTCCAAGACTTTGGGGAACAATAAAGTTTATTGTATGGTATTTGTCCGTACTTTGTCTCCCAGGTAGGTTCTAGGAGCGTTCCAGTGGAGGTCTTGGTAGACATCGGGTACGTCACCAAGGTCTGCTTCCACCAGATCCTGACCAGGATATACCGTCACAGGGACTTCCTGTCTGTCTGCTCCCAGCAACACCCAGTCCATCATGTCCAACACCTGGAAGTTTATCACAATACACAGGTTATATTAATATAACATTACAATAACATAGCATAACATTTATACACCGTCACAGGGACTTCCTGTCTGTCTGCTCCCAGCAACACCCAGTCCATCATGTCCAACACCTGGAAGTTTATCACAATACACAGGTTATATTAATATAACATTACAATAACATAGCATAACATTTATACACCGTCACAGGAACTTCCTGTCTGTCTGCTCCTTACAGCACCCGGCCCATGATATCCATCACCTAAAACATAACATTATAATAACATAACATAACACTTCCTGTCGGTCTGCTCCCTATAAAATAAATTGAATTAAATAGCTAAAATGATATAGCCTAATTAGCCTACTCCTGTCTATACAGAAATAAATCAAATCATTCAAGACAAGTTACTACACCAAAAAGCATGATTTGGACACAGATGATCTATTGTCACGCCCTGACATTGAGATCTCTAGTTGGGTTGGTCAGGGTGTGAAATCTAATTTATATATTTCTATGTTGGCTGGGTGTGGTTCCCAATCAGAGGCAGCTGTCGGTCGTTGTCTCTGATTGGGGATCATACTTAGGCAGCCATGTTGCCTACCTTAGTTGTGGGATCTTTGTTTCTGTTTGGCTTGTTTGATGTTTAGCCTCTTGAACTTCACGTTCTGTTGGATTTTGCTATTTTGTCAGTGTTTATTAAATTAAACGACTATGTATGCATACCACGCTGCACCTTGGTCCGATCCTTTACACAACGAACGTGACATCATTAGCTTCTATCAGATGTAGATTGTTTTAAATCGCGTTGCCTACCGTTGGAAGGAAACGCAATTTGGGCAGCGCATGGGGCAAATACCAAATAGATGATTGTTGAGTTGCGACTGTCATGTTTATCTTTACTTGTTTTGTATAGAAAGTTCATAATATTATCACATGACCACCAAGCACTTCTGGACATCAGATCGACAGTTACTAACCTCGATTTCGACTTCAAATACGACTTCAACTCCGACCTGCTCCACTGTTCATACCGGACCTTATTCCTTTGTTCAATGGGCTACCAAAACGTCGCGGGAGACCAGATGGAGTTCGGGTGAAATTGAGGCGAAGAGAAAACCGAATGGAGCTCCCCTTCGTTCTATTGCCAAATTTCCAGTCACTCGAGAATAAGATGGATGAGCTTCATTCGAGAGTGTCCTATCAGAGAGATTTGAAAAGCTGCAATATTATACGTCTTACTGAAACGTGGCTGGATGATGACGCTATGCACGTAGTACTCGGTGGATTCTCCATGCAGCGACAGGATCCTACAACGGCTTCAGGGAAGTTCAAAGGAGGTGGAGTGTGTTTTTTCATAAATAACAACTGATGTGCTACTTCAAGTGTGAAGGAAATCTCTAGCTTTTCTTCACCTGATATAGATACTTACCTCATGGTAAGCTGCGGACCCTTTTATCTACCAAGAGAGTTCTCATCCGTAATTATCACGGCTGTCTACATCCCTCCCCAAGCCAACACCACTCTGGCACTCAACAAACTGTATGGGGCCATAAAGAAACAAGAAACCTTTTGATGGCGTCAGACCAAGGCTCTGCATCTGTCCTCGCGCTCATAGACCTTAGTGCTGCTTTTGACACCATCGATCACCACATTCTTTTGGAGAGATTGGAAACCCTAATTGGTCTACACGGACAAGTTCATGCCTGGTTTAGATCTTATCTGTCGGAAAGATATCAGTTCGTCTCTGTGGATGGTTTGACCTCTGACAAATCAATTGTACGTTTCGGTGTTCCTCAAGGTTCTGTTTTAGGACCACTATTGTGTTCACTATATATTCTACCTCTTGGTGATGTCATTCGGAAACACAATGTCAACTTTTACTGCTATGCAGACGACACACATCTGTACATTTCAATGAAACACGGAGAAAATTGCCTACCCTGGAAGCCTGTGTTTCAGACATAAGGAAGTGGATGGCGGCAAATGTTTTACTTTTAAACTCGGACAAAACAGAGATGCTAGTTCTAGATCCCAAGAAACAACGAGATCTGCTGTTGGATCTGACCATTAATCTCGATGGCTGTACATTCGTCTCAAATAAAACTGTGAAGGACCTTGGCGTTACTCTGGACCCTGATCTCTCTTTTGACGAACATATCCAGAATATTTCAAGGACAGCTTTTTTCTTCATAACATTGCAAATATCAGACACTTTTTGTCCAGAAATTATGCAGAAAAGCTAATCCATGCTTTTGTCACTTCTAGATTAGACTACTGCAATGCTCTACTCTCCGGCTACCCGGATAAAGCACTAAATAAACTTCAGTTAGGGCTAAACACGGCTGCTAGAATCCTGAATAGAACCAACAAATTCGATCATATTGCTTCCTGTTAAGGCTAGGGCTGATTTCAAGGTTTCACAGCTAACCTACAAAGCATTACATGGGCTTGCTCCTACTTATCTCTCCGATTTGGTCCTGCCGTACATACCTACACGTACGCTATGGTCACAAGACGCAGGCTCCTTATTGTCCCTAGACTTTCTAAGAAACAGCTGGAAGCAGGGCTTTCTCCTATAGAGCTCAATTTTTATGGAATGGTCTGCCTATCTATGTGAGAGACGCAGACTTGGTCTTGACCTTTAAGTCTTTACTGAAGACTCGTGGACTGAGAGGTGAACTGCAAGGCACTGGAGCGACAAACCACCCTTGCTGTCTCTGCCTGGCCGGTTCCCCTCTCTCCACTGGGATTCTCTGCCTCTGACACTATTACGGGGGCTGAGTCACTGGCTTACTAGTGCTCTTCCATGCCGTCCCTAGGAGGGGTGCGTCACTTGAGTGGGTTGAGTCACAGACGTGATCTTCCTGTCCGGTTTTGCGCTCCCTCGGGCTCGTGCGGTGGAGGAGATCTTCATGGGCTATACTCAGCCTTGTCTCAGGTTAGTAAGTTGGTGGTCTGTTGATATCCCTCTAGTGGTGTGGGGGCTGTGCTTTGGCAAAGTGGGTGGGGTTATAACCTGCCTGGTTGGCCCTATCCGGGGGTATCGTCGGACGGGGCCACAGTGTCCCCCGACCCACCTGTCTCAGTCTCCAGTATCTATGCTGAAATAGTCTTTGTGCCGGGGGGTTAGGGTATGTCTGTTATATGTGTTGTCATTCTCCTGCTTTATCTGGTGTCCTGTGTGAATTTAAGTATGCTCCCTCTAATTCTCTCTCCCTCTCTCCCTCCCCTCCCAGAGGACCTGAGCCCTAGGACCATGCCTCAGGACTACCTGGCCTGATGACTCCTGGCTGGCCCCAGTCCACCTGGCCGTGCTGCTGCTCCAGTTTCAACTGTTCTGTCTGTGGCTAGGGAACCCTGACCTGTTCACTGGATGTGCTACCTTGTCCCGGACCTGCTGTTTTCGACTCTCCCCCTCTCTCTCTACCGCACCTGCTGTGTCGACCTCTGAATGCTCGGCTATGAAAAGCCAACTGACATTTACTCCTGAGGTACTTACCTGTTGCACCCTCTACAACCACTGTGATTATTATTTGACCCTGCTGGTCATCTACGAACGTTTGATCATCTTGAAGAACAATCTGGCGTTAAATGGCCATGTACTCTTATAATCTCCACCTGGCACAGCCAGAAGAGGACTGGCCACTCCTCAGAGCCTGGTTCCTCTCTAGGTTTCTTCCTAGGTTTCTGCCTTTCTAGGGAGTTTTTCCTAGCCACCGTGCTGCTTCTACATCTGCATTGCTTGCTGTTTGGGGTTTTAGGCTGGGTTTCTGTATAGCACTTTGTGAAAACTGCTGATGTAAAAAGGGCTTTATAAATACATTTGATTGAAATCGCTCACCCAGAGGCAACGTTTCTGGTGGGCGGAGACTTTAACTCGGGGAGACTTAAAACCTTCCTACCTCACTTCTACCAAGACCTCTTCTGCGCCACTAGGGGCGCAAAAACTCTAGCCCACTTTAATTCTACCCACAGAAACGCATACAAGCCCTCCCTTGTCCTCCCTTCAGCAAATCTGACCATGACTCCATTCTCCTGCTTCCTGTTTACAAACAAAAGCTCAAACAGGAAGTACAAGTGATGCGCTCAATATGGAAGCGGTCCGATGAAGCAGTCACGAGGCTACAAGACTGTTTTGCTAGTACAGACTGGGATATGTTCCAGAATTCATCTGATAGCATTGAGGAGTTTACCACAACAGTCACGGGCTTCATCAATAAGTGCATAGACGATGTCGTCCTCACAGTGAAAGCCCCTGTTTTTCCAGATGACTGTGTGATCTCGCTCTCCGTGGTCGATGTGAGCAAAACGTTTAAACAGGTTAACAATCACAAGGCCGGAATACCAGGGCGCGTTCTCAAAGCATGCGCAGACCAGCTGGCAAGTGTCTTCACAGACATTTTCAATCTATCCTTGTCCCAGTCTATAATCCCAACATGTTTCAAGCTGACCACCATTGTCCCTGTTCCAAAGAGCTCCAAGGTAACCTGCCTAAACGACTATCGCCTCACATCTGTAATCATGAAGTGCTTTGAAAGGCTGGTCATGACACACATCAACAACATCATCCCAGACCCCCTGGACCGACTCCAGTTCGCATACCGCCCCAACAGATCCACAGATGACGCAATCTCAATTGCACTTCACCCTGCCCTCTCCCACCTGGACAAGAGGGGAAATAACTATGTGAGAATGCTGTTCATAGACTACAGCTCAGCGTTCTACACCATAGGGGTTTGTGCTTAGTCTGCTCCTGTACTCCCTGTTCACCCACGACTGTGTGACCACGCACGACAGCAACACCATCATCAAGTTTGCTGATGACACAACGGTTGAATCAGCCTACAGGGAGGAGGTCAGAGACTTGGCAGGGTGTTGCCAGGACAACAACCTCTCCCTCAACGTCAGTAAGACCAGGGAGCTGATCGTGGACTACAGGAGGAAGAAAGAGGGGAGAGCACGCCCCCATCCATATCGACGGGGCCTGTTGTCGAGCAGGTAGAGTGCGTCAACATCACTTAGGACCTAACATGGTCCACACACACCCGCACAGTCGTGAAGAGGGCACGGCAGCGCCCTTTTCCCTCCTCAGGAGGCTGAAAAGATTTGGCAAGGGCCCTCGGAAAGTTCTACAGCTGCACCATCGAGAGCATCTTGACTGGCTGCATCACCGCTCGGTATGGCAAATGCACCGCCCTTGACCGCAAAGCGCTACAGAGGGTGGTGCGGACAGCCCAGTACATCACTGGGGCCGAGCTCCCTGCCATCCAGGACCTCTATATCAGGCGGTGTCAGAGGAAGGGCCGAAAAATTGCCAAATACTCCAGCCACCCAAGCCATAGACTGTTCACTCTGCTACCGTCCGGCAAACGGTACCGGAGCATCAGTTCTCGGACCAACAGGCTTCTACCCCCGAGCCACAAGACTGCTAAACAGCCAGACTAGTCAATGAATGGTACCAGAACTATCTGCACTGACTCTATCTTGCACTGACGAGGTGTGCAATACTTCAAATAATCTCAAGTGAATTACGGTTTACAGTAGGGGTTAATGTTGCAGCCGAGGATATGGATTACTGGATATAATTGCCTGTCTGTTTGTCTGTCAGTTAAATAACCTCCACCTGCTTTCAATTTACAATACTTTGTATCCCTCATTTACTCAAATGTTTCCATTATTTTGGTAGTTATCTGTTTATCACTGTCCATAACTGTTAATACGTACAGTATTAGCACACTTTACCTAAACCACTCAGCATTGAGTCAAAACATGCTAATTGTGTTGCAGCACAGAATCTGAGTTTTACGTCCGTTGTAATATAATCTGGGAACCTGTGGACAAAATATGGAACTGTTGAGCAAACCCCTGTCTGCTGTACTGTCCTCTACCTCAGTCCGTCGTTTCTCTGAGCTGCGACAGCGGTTGGTGGCGCCGAAACAGAAACAGGAAGTGCAGCCTTTAGGGTTGGTGGGATCCAGGTGGAAGGTTCCCACTCTGCACTGGTCACAACGACCACCCTGGACATTCTCCTGTTGGGGAAAAAAAGGAGGTGTAAGACATCTTGTTGCCAATGATGTTCTTGAGAGGTTGAAAGTGTTTTACTGGTTGAAAAATTTTCCGTCTAGTGCAGGGGTACTTGACTACTATTTGGGAAGGTCCGGTCACACACATTTCCCAGGTGGCAAAGGTTTGGATGGATATTGTAATTTATCGGTGTAGTAGAAAACAAACACCTTGCAATGCATGTGACTCTAAACTGTTGAAACTGTTCACACCCCTCTTTGTTGGCAGATAGAAAATTTTTGCTGTTTTAGAGCTCAGTTTATGCAATTCTACACGTTTTGACATGGGACGGAGAGAAAATGATGCAGTTTTAAAGCTAATTTCCCTCAATTCTACACATTTTGACATGTCTTATGTGTGTTCATGTGATACCTGAGCAGTGTTGGCGGTAATGCATTACAAAAGTATCACTTTAGAGTAATATATTACTTTTATGAGTAACGGAGTAATATAACGAGTTACTGGGTTGAAATACTGAAATATTACTGCAGTTACTTTCAGAATCGTATCTCTACCTGCATGTTATATTTAGTATTTTAAAGCTAATAGAATTGCTGCTGTAGCTGCCTAGGCTGCGGTTCAGAAGTTAACCACTCCCCCTCTCCGGCGCACGACGTCGCCGGTCTACTAACCACTGGTCCTGGCAACCCATCTTTATGCACACCTGGCAACCCATCTTTACGCACACCTGGCAACCCATCTTTACGCACACCTGGCAACCCATCTTTACGCACACCTGGCAACCCATCTTTACGCACACCTGGCAACCTATCTTTACGCACACCTGGCAACCCATCTTTTCACACACCTGGCAACCCATCTTTACGCACACCTGGCAACCCATCTTTACGCACACCTGGCAACCCATCTTTACGCACACCTGGCAACCCATCTTTACGCACACCTGGCAACCCATCTTTACGCACACCTGGCAACCCATCTTTACGCACACCTGCGTCTCATCATCAGTCA
Organism: Coregonus lavaretus; assembly: GCF_964263955.1. Taxonomy (NCBI): domain Eukaryota; kingdom Metazoa; phylum Chordata; class Actinopteri; order Salmoniformes; family Salmonidae; genus Coregonus; species Coregonus lavaretus. Next base: position 3,906,972 of record NC_140009.1, on the reverse strand, counting down.
CACCTGGACTTCATTACTCCCTGATTACTTACCCTTTATATGGCACTCTTTTGTTATCAGTCATCAGGCAGTATTGACAATGTTTCCTTGTCAGACGTTTCTCTTGTTTTACATCGTTCTATGTTCGTTATTATTAAACTCACTAACTGCACCTGCTTCCTGACTCCCTGTGTCGACGTTACAGAATACTGCCTCAACAAATGGAAGGAGCAGTTAAGCAGGACATCTCCCAGATGGTCGGCGAACAGGGACACCTAATTCGCCAACACCACGACCAGCTGGCACAACTGTGGACGGCTATGGGATGAGGTCCTCCGCGTTCTTCAACGTCTCGACATTTCCCGAGGGGTGTCACCTCCAACAAGCAAAGGATTCTCTACCACAAGTCGACCCAGCGAGCCAGCACCCCAGCCCATCCAACAGTTCGCCCAGGTCAGCGATGCCCGTTTGTTTCCCGGACAAATATGACGGGTCTCCCTCCAAATGCCGTGGCTTCCTACTCCAGTGCTCTCTCTATTTCCCTCATCAGATGGGCGCCCCCACCAGGGAGAGGTCCAAGATTGCCACAGTTATTTCCCTGCTGACCGGACGGACGTTGGAGTGGGCTACGGCCGTCTGGGAGAGAGGAGAGGAGGAGCATGATTCCTATGAGGGGTTCATGGCTCTGTTCAGCGGGGTCTTGGATCATCTACCGGAGGGCAGAGAGGCGGGTGAGCGCCTACTCCAACTACGGCAGGATGGCCAGACCACGGCGGAGTACGCGCTCACCTTCCGGACAGTGGCAGCATCCAGCGGATGGAATGAGCCGGCGCTCTGCGCCCTACTCAGAAGAGGATTGTGGGAAGAGGTCCAGACGGAGTTGGCATACCGAGACGACAATCTAACCTTGGACACACTCATCACCATGGCCATCCGTCTGGATAACCTTCTATGGGAGTGTCGGCACCCCCATCGCCTCTCTCCCTCCTTCGTTGACCTGTTCTGAATCAGAGCCTGAACCAATGGAGGTAGGGGCCACACGCCTCCCCCGCGGCTGAGCGACGCCGTCGGAGACAGTTTGGGGCTCTGTCCCTTATTGCAGCCAGGAGGGGAACTAGCTTCAACGGTGTCCGGTACGTACCAACCCGGGGTCTAGGAGAGCAGAGCGACGGCCCCCGTGATCATCCGTCTCCTGGGGTAGGCGTGAGTACTCCATCATCATCACTTTCCGCCAAACCTTTTTTAGTATCCATCTCACTAGCTGGCTGTCCCTCATCTATTGTTTCTAGTGGATTCCGGTGCCGCAAGGACCTTTATTGACCAGTCCCTTTGCCTCCTCCCTGTACAGAGCCTTGCAAAAGTATTTATCCCCCTTGGCGTTTTTCCTATTTTGATGCATTACAACCTGTGATTTAAATAGATTTTTATTTGGATTTCATGTAATGGACATTCACAAAATAGTCCAAATTGGTGAAGTGAAATGAAAAAAAATAACTTGTTTCAAAAAATTCTAAAAAATTAATAACGGAAAAGTGGTGCGTGCATATGTATTCCTTTGCTATGAAGCCCCTAAATAAGATCTGGTGCAACCAATTACCTTCAGAAGTCACATAATTAGTTAAATAAAGTCCACCTGTGTGCAATCTAAGTGTCACATGATCTCAGTATATATACACCAGTTCTGAAAGGCCCCAGTGTCTGCAACACCACTAAGCAAGGGGCACCACCAAGCAAGCGGCACCATGAAGACCAAGGAGCTCTCCAAACAGGGCAGGGACAAAGTTGTGGAGAAGTACAGATCAGGGTTGGGTTATAAAAAAATATCAGAAACTTTGAACATCCAACGGAGCACCATTAAATCCATTCTAATTTTTTAAAAAGAATATGGCACCACAACAAACCTGCCAAGAGAGGGCACTCCACCAAAACTCACGGACCAGGCAAGGAGGGCATTAATCAGAGAGGCAACAAAGAGACCAAAGATAACCCTGAAGGAGCTGCAAAGCTCCACAGCAGAGATTGGAGTATCTGTCCATAGGACCACTTTAAGCCGTACACTCCACAGAGCTGGGCTTTACGGAAGATTGGCCAGAAAAAAGCCATTGCTTAAAGAAAAAATAAGCAAACACGTTTGGTGTTTGCCAAAAGGCATGTGGGAGACTCCCCAAACATATGGAAGAAGGTACTCTGGTCAGATGAGACAACAATTTAGCTTTTTGGCAATCAAGGAAAACGCTTTGTCTGGCGCAAACCCAACACCTCTCATCACCCCGAGAACACCATCCCCACAGTGAAGCATGGTGGTGGCAGCATCATGCTGTGGGGATGTTTTTCATCGGCAGGGACTGGGAAACTGGTCAGAATTGAAGGAATGATAGATGGCGCTAAATACAGGGAAATTCTTGAGGGAAACCTGTTTCAGTCTTCCAGAGATTTGAGACTGGGACGTTCACCTTCCAGCAGGACAATGACCCTAAGTATACTGCTAAAGCAACACTTGAGTGGTTTAAGGGGAAACATATACATTTCTTGGAATGGCCGTCAAAGCTCAGACCTCAATCCAATTGAGAATCTGTGGTATGACTTAAAGATTGCTGTACACCAGCAGAACCCATCCAACTTGAAGGAGCTGGAGCAGTTTTGCCTTGAAGAATGGGCAAAAATCCCAGTGGCTAGGTGTGCCAAGCTTATAGAGACATACCCCAAGAGACTTGCAGCTGTAATTGCTGCAAAAGGTGGCTCTACAAAGTATTGACTTGGGGGGGGGGGGGTGAATAGTTATGCACGCTCAAGTTTTCTGTTTCTTTGTGTTATTTGTTGTTTGTTTCACAAGAAAAAATATTTTGCATCTTCAAAGTGGTAGGCATGTTGTGTAAATCAAACGATACAAACCCCCAAAAATCAATTTTAATTCCAGGTTGTAAGGCAATAAAATAGGAAAAATGCCAAGGGGGGTGAATACTTTCGCAAGCCACTGTACATCACCTCATACCTGCTCTCCTCTCCGTTTCCGATCCAAGCGTTGGATATGCGACCATTGGGATCCGGCACTATTACACACGTCACAGCTCCACTCACCCTCACCGTGGGACCCAAGCACCAGGAAAGGCTTCCCTTCCTCATCACCTCCACACCCGTGCACAAAGTCATCCTCTGCCTCCCGTGGCTCCAACTACATAATCCCACCATCTCCTGGTCAGAGAGGAGAATTACAGCCTGGGGACCAGGATGTCAGAGGACCTGCTTTCCCGCACCCTGTGGTTCCATGTCGGTGGAGGGCCCTGTGAGTGTCCGCCAGCCCATCAATCGGTACTCCGGTATCGTTGGCCCTGTGTTTTGGGACGTAGATGTGGACATCCGCCAGGTTCTGGAGAGGGAACCCGCTCCTGCCACCTCTTCTCGGTCAGAGATCGGTTGCTGATCTGGACACACACATCCCTCACCGCTGGACACCCAGGTATCACAAGCACCACTCAATTCCTTTCTGAGAAATACTGGTGGCCCACTTTGGCGCGGGACGTTGCACACTATGTCAACTCATGTTCAGTATGTACTCAAATCTAAATCTCCCCGGCACGCTCCAGCAGGAAAACTCCTTCCCCTTCCCGTGCCTCAGCATCCCTGGTCCCATTCTGGTGGTTGTGGACAGATTCTATAAATCATGCCGTTTCATCCCTCTCTCTGGTCTCCCTACCGCTCTCCAGGTCGCTGAGGCACTGTTCCAGCAGGTCTTCCGGCACTATGGCCTTCCGGAGGATATCGTCTCCGATCGTGGCCCCCAATTCACGTCACGTGTATGGAAGGCTTTCATGGAGAAGCTGGGGGTCACGGTCAGCCTCACTTCCGGGTACCGGCCTCAATCTAACGGGCAGGTGGAGAGGATGAACCAGGAGCTGGGGAGGTTCCTGAGGAGCTACTGCCAGGACCGGAAGGGAGAGTGGGCCTCGATTCCTTCCTTGGGCTGAATATGCCCAGAATTCATTGCGACACTCCTCCAACCGGATGACTCCCTTCCAGTGTGTTCTGGGTTATCAGCCGGCCCTGGCTCCGTGGACTCCGAGCGTAGACCGAAGCTCCTGCGGTGGACGAGTGGTTCAGGCGCACAGAAGAGGTATGGAACGATGCCCACGTGAGACTCCTGCACGCCGTCCGCCGTCAGAAAGAGCAGGCGGATCGCCACCTCAGTGAGGCTCCAGTGTTCAGTAGGCTTACAGTGTTGTTGGGAATTATGTAGGCTTAGGGTGTTTTGGGGAATTATGTAGGCTTACAGTGTTGTTGGGAATTATGTAGGTTTACAGTGTTGTTGGGAATTATGTAGACCTACAGTGTTGTTGGGAATTATGTAGGCTTAGGGTGTTGTTGGGAATTATGTAGGCTTAGGGTGTTGTTGGGAATTATGTAGGCTTAGGGTGTTGTTGGGAATTATGTAGGCTTAGGGTGTTGTTGGGAATTATGTAGGCTTAGGGTGTTGTTGGGAATTATGTAGGCTTACAGTGTTGTTGGGAATTATGTAGGCTTAGGGTGTTGTTGGGAATTATGTAGGCTTACAGTGTTGTTGGGAATTATGTAGGCTTACAGTGTTGTTGGGAATTATGTAGACCTACAGTGTTGTTGGGAATGATGTAGACCTACAGTGTTGTTGGGAATGATGTAGGCTTACAGTGTTGTTGGGAATTATGTAGACCGCCTGTTGAGTATGGGTGCTCCTGAACATCTATGGCAGACATCTACTCTCTGGAACATCTATGGCAGACATCTACTCTCTGGAACATCTATGGCAGACATCTACTCTCTGGAACATCTATGCCAGACATCTACTCTCTGGAACATCTATGGCAGACATCTACTCTCTGGAACATCTTTGGCAGACATCTAATCTCTGGAACATCTATGGCAGACATCTACTCTCTGGAACATCTATGGCAGACATCTACTCTCTGGAACATCTATGGCAGACATCTACTCTCTGGAACATCTATGGCAGAAATCTAATCTCTGGAACATCTATGGCAGACATCTACTCTCTGGAACATCTATGGCAGACATCTAATCTCTGGAACATCTATGGCAGACATCTACTCTCTGGAACATCTATGGCAGACATCTACTCTCTGGAACATCTATGGCAGACATCTAATCTCTGGAACATCTATGGCAGACATCTACTCTCTGGAACATCTATGGCAGACATCTAATCTCTGGAACATCTATGGCAGACATCTAATCTCTGGAACATCTATGGCAGACATCTAATCTCTGGAACATCTATGGCAGACATCTACTCTCTGGAACATCTATGGCAGACATCTAATCTCTGGAACATCTATGGCAGACATCTAATCTCTGGAACATCTTTGGTCACCATGGTAGTTCCTATATCTGGCTTGAATGACCATCAAAAATAGGATAACTTTACCCTACCTACCAAGTCTACCAAGACTGATACAAGGGGATATGGGGATATATTCTGGGGATATAATAAGGATTCATTAGAGTGAGGAGGTACACTCCCAAGCAGCTGTGGGATAGGGACAGTGGGGGTTGAGAGGGGTGAGTGGGTTATACAGATAGGGACAGTGGGGGTTTGAGAGGGGTGAGTGGGTAATACAGACAGGGACAGTGGGGGTTGAGAGGGGTGAGTGGGTAATACAGACAGGGGGGGTTGAGAGGGGTGAGTGGGTAATACAGATAGGGACAGTGGGGGTTGAGAGGGGGTGAGTGGGTAATACAGATAGGGACAGTGGGGGTTGAGAGGGGTGAGTGGGTAATACAGACAGGGACAGTGGGGGTTGAGAGGGGTGAGTGGGTAATACAGATAGGGACAGTGGGGGTTGAGAGGGGTGAGTGGGTAATACAGATAGGGACAGTGGGGGTTGAGAGGGGTGAGTGGGTAATACAGATAGGGACAGTGGGGGTTGAGAGGGGTGAGTGGGTAATACAGATAGGGGCAGTGGGGGTTGAGAGGGGGTGAGGGGGTAACACAGATAGGGACAGTGGGGGTTGAGAAGGGGTGAGGGTGTAATACAGATAGGGACAGTGGGGGTTGAGAAGGGGTGAGGGGGTAATACAGATAGGGACAGTGGGGGTTGAGAGGGGTGAGGGGGTAATACAGATAGGGACAGTGGGGGTTGAGAAGGGGTGAGGGGGTAATACAGATAGGGACAGTGGGGGTTGAGAGGGGGTGAGTGGGTAATACAGATAGGGGCAGTAGGGGTTGAGAGGGGGTGAGTGGGTAATACAGATAGGGGCAGTGGGGGTTGAGAGGGGGTGAGTGGGTAATACAGACAGGTGTGTGTTCTCACCTTGCAGAGGCAGCGTCCCGCATAAGAGTCACACACGTCCTCCTCTGTTCCCGCGTCGTTGCAGTCACATGGTCTACAGTTGGGGTAACCGTAGAAACCAGGGCTGCAGCGATCACACTGACGACCAATGATGTTGCTCTTGCATCTGGCGAATGATCACAAACAAACAAACTAACAGTGGTCAGATAATATCACAGTACAGTCCACGTTGTGGTGTTTTCAGTGGTCAGATAATATCACAGTCCATGTTGTGGTGTTTTCAGTGGTCAGATAATATCACAGGACAGTCCATGTTGTTATTTGTGTGGTCTCATATTCAATCAAAATGTTATGATGCATTTCTAGAAGGCAAAGTGTTTTCCAATTAAAATAATCCAGCTATATGTTTGGCTGTGTTGCTCTGTGTGTGTCTCTGTTTCAGTGTGTGTGTGTGTGTGTCTGTTTCAGTGTGTGTATCAGTGCCAGGTGCCAGTGCTCCTAACAGCAGGCTGACATAAAGCCTATAGGTACTGAGAGCTGATAGCAGCTTTACAGACATGTCTTGTCAGGACAGAGACCACAGATTCCTGCTGGGATTGGGAATGAAGCTGAGGAGGAATGTGACACACTGCTGCAGAATGTCTTTATATCTGGATGCTCACAGTGGATAGGAAAGGAGGGTAGAGGAGGGGGAGGAGGTGAGGGGAGAGGGGAGAGGAGGTGAGAGGAGAGGGGAGAGGAGGGGGAGGAGGTGAGAGGAGAGGGGAGAGGAGGGGGAGGAGGGGAAGGAGGTGAGAGGAGAGGGTAGAGGAGGGGAGGAGGGGAGAGGAGGGAGGAGGGGAGGAGGGGAGAGGAGGGGGGAGGATGGGAGAGGGGAGGGGAGGGGAGGGGAGGGGAGGGGAGGGGAGGGGAGGGGAGAGAGGAGAGGGGAGAGGAGGGGAGAGGGCAGGAGAGGAGAGGAGAGGAGAGGAGAGGAGAGGAGAGGAGAGGAGAGGAGAGGAGAGGAGAGGAGAGGAGAGGAGAGGAGAGGAGAGGAGAGGAGAGGAGAGGAGAGGAGAGGAGAGGAGAGGAAAGAGGGGAGATTGAAAGGAGAGGAGGAGAGTGAAAAGAGAGGGAAGACGGGAGAGGAGAGGGTACGAGGTGGCTCATCTATCCACTGATGCCCTATCCTAAGGTCTCCTGTCCTGAACATCTCTATACAACGTCAATGTTGTTGGCCGTCTTTTCATTGAAGCTTGATAACTCCTAGGTTACAGCACCCAAAGACGTATCGATATTTCCTTTAAGAGATGAGCATTCCAGACTATATTAATGTTATTCTCTATCTACAGCCTACCACTTAATCTCTGTGTAACCTCAAACTGTTCCTCAAACTGTTCCTCAAACTGATCCTCAAACTGTTACTTAAACTGTTACTTAAACTGTTACTTAAACTGATCCTCAAACTGTTCCTGAAACTGTTCCTCAAACGGTGTAACCTCTTGTCCATTCTACCTGTCTCTCTTGACCAGCAGCACTGTTTACTCTCTCTACAAGTGGCCTAGTTTGTCACATTCCACATTGGCATTTCAGAGCACAAAAAAAGCCCATCCCAGTCAGATACTGCTAGCTACATTCCTGGCTGAATAAAGAGAGGACATAAATGACTGTTTTTTCCGCAGGTCCAATTTAAGAGCTGGCCTTGAAGGCAAAGACTCCCGATTTGGCAAGTAGAGCTGAGTAAATATGACAGCAATCAGAGAATGCCTCAGAAGACTATGATGAGTACAGAGAAAGGGACAACTTCCTTTTTTGGTGTTTTTAGGAGAGTACAACGGTTGAACCATGCTTGTGTGAGAAGCAACCTTGCCTGAGACCGGAGGACTTGTGTTAGCTACCAAAGCTAATATCTAGGCTTTAGCTCAGCGGCCTAACAGTCTTGTGACGCACAAACGACCCCATTTTCAAACCCAGAGTGGTCACAGGTACTTGTCTTTACCTGCATTGAATTACCTACACAACATCAGCCTTTAGCTCAGTGGGCTAACCCAGTCTTGTACCTGCACTGTCCGCTGTTGGTGTCACAGCTGACGTCGAGGGCGGTGACTCCAGGTCGGGAACAGTTGCAGACCTCACAGCCGACCAGAGGATGACAGCCGAACGTCTGGGGCTCACACTGGATACACTCTGGGAGCAGGGTCCTCGGTGGGCAGATACAGTCTCCTGCCACCGGCTCACACAGCCGTGTACCACACTGACACGCTGCAGGGGTAGAGGACAGACATGTTTAACCATACCTGTAGACACACATATGTACACTGACATTCACACACAGACTCACACATTGAGAAGTGAGGAAGACACGCTAGACAGTACACACAGACAGACAGTACACACAGACAGACAGTACACACAGACAGACAGTACACACAGACAGACAGACAGTACACACAGACAGACAGTACACACAGACAGACAGACAGTACACACAGACAGACAGACAGTACACACAGACAGACAGTACACATATACATTACACACAGACAGTACACACAGTCATTACACACAGACAGACAGTACACACAGACAGACAGTACACACAGACATTACACACAGACAGACAGTACACACAGACAGACAGTACACACAGACAGACATTACACACAGACAGACAGTACACACAGACAGACAGTACACACAGACATTACACACAGACAGTACACACAGACAGACAGTACACACAGACAGACAGTACACACAGACATTACACACAGACAGACAGTACACACAGACAGACAGTACACACAGACAGTACACACAGACATTACACACAGACAGTACACACAGACAGACAGTACACACAGACAGACAGTACACACAGACAGTACACACAGACAGACAGTACACACAGACAGACAGTACACACAGACAGACAGTACACACAGACAGACATTACACACAGACAGTACACACAGACAGACAGTACACACAGACAGACAGTACACACAGACAGACAGTACACACAGACAGACAGTACACACAGACAGTACACACAGACAGACAGTACACACAGACAGACATTACACACAGACAGACAGTACACACAGACAGACAGTACACACAGACAGACATTACACACAGACAGACAGTACACACAGACAGACAGTACACACAGACAGACAGTACACACAGACAGACAGTACACACAGACAGTACACACCGACAGACAGTACACACCGACAGACAGTACACACAGACAGACAGTACACACAGACAGACAGTACACACAGACAGACAGTACACACAGACAGACAGTACACACAGACTGTACACATCTCAGTCTCCACCCGTATCCCAGTCTCATATCTCAACCAGGCCTTGTATTGTAGTGTGACTCACGTCTACAGTTGGGGAATCCCCAGTGGCCCTGTGTAGTAACTCACGTCTACAGTTGGGGAATCCCCAGTAGCCGGTGGCACACTGGGAGCAGTCTCTGCCGATTACGTTAGGTCTGCACTGGCACTGCCCTCCGAAGGGATGGCAGGTATCGCTGTCCGCGCCCACCTCATGGCACCCACAGGGCATGGCACCGTTGTTGAAGAACGCAGAGAGAGAGATGGCTGAACTACGACAGAATGGAGAGGCTGTGGCAGGACTGGAAGAGAGAGAGGGAGAGGGGGAGAGAGACAGGGAGACAGAGAGAGAGAGAGAGAGAGGGAGGGGGAGAGAGACAGTGAGAGAGAGATAGGGAGAGAGAGAGAGAGAGGGAGAGGGGGAGAGAGACAGGGAGAGAGAGATAGGGAGAGAGAGAGAGGGAGGGGGAGAGAGAGACAGGGAGAGAGATAGGGAGAGAGAGAGAGAGAGAGGGAGAGGGGGAGAGAGACAGGGAGAGAGAGAGAGAGAGAGAGAGAGAGAGAGAGAGAGAGAGAGAGAGAGAGAGAGAGAGAGAGAGAGAGAGGAGAGAGAGAGAGGGAGAGAGAGGGAGGGGGAGAGAGACAGGGAGAGAGAGATAGGGAGAGAGAGAGAGAGAGAGAGAGAGAGAGAGAGAGAGAGAGGGAGAGGGGGAGAGAGACAGGGAGAGAGAGAGAGAGAGAGAGATAGAGAGAGAGAGAGAGAGAGAGAGAGAGAGAGAGAGAGAGAGAGAGAGAGAGAGAGAGAGAGAGAGAGAGAGAGAGAGAAGAAACAAAGAAACATGAGAGGAGAGGTTATTCACATTTGAGCTAGTTAGTCTCTATTTAGTCTCTAGTTAGTCTGTAGTTTGTCTGTAGTTAGTCTAGGTAGTCTCTAGTTAGTCTCTAGTTAGTCTCTAGTTAGTGTCTTGTGACAGACGATTAGCTGTCCAGCTATTGACCAGCGCCCAAGTGATATTTGGTTCTCGGTACTGAAATTACATTTGAGCAAGTATATATTTTCAGCCGCAAACAAATACTGTAGCTTTTATTAGCTTTTTACATCCATATAGACACAGGGATGCTGTACAGTAAACTCACTTGACGTAGAAGCTGTTCTGTCCACAGTTGCTGATGAAGTCGTATGATTTGTCCAGAGGTTGTTCAGACAGGTAACTGGAGCTGTAACTGCCCTCTGGTACCACCAGAACATAGTCCTGAAACACATAAACACGGATAGATGTTTTTAGAACGTTATACCCTTAACACCTCTATCTGTACTGAAATAGGTGTTTAGCTCTGCAAGCAGACAACTGATTTGAGAAATGGACAACAACCATAAGATCTATGAATTCATTTTTCATCCTCACTTGTCTTTCACTAAAATGGAGACATTTGCTCTCAGTGTTTCTAGACTAACTTACCAGCCATAGTGTTTTTCTGTCAGGGACCTGGACAGTCAGGAAGATCTCGTTGTCCGTCACATCCAGAATGATCTGGTTCTCAGAGATCAGAACGCTACGGCAACCGTAACCATGGGGACAGAAGGAGGCGTTGGCGTGGCCTGGAGGAGGATGGCGATTACAAAAAGATTACAAAAGATTGAAATTCAACTGTCAAAATATTTAAATGTAACTGTCAAAATATTCATATTCAACTGTCAAAGGATTCAAATTCAACTGTCAAAAGATTCAAATTCATCTGTCAAAAGTAAAAAATGTAACTGTCAAAAGATTATTGTGATATTCTGTCACTTTTCCTGCTTCCTGTATTTTGCTCATTTATAGATCGTGATCGAGTCCTTTAATAATCTTTTAACAGTGATAGTACAACTATTGATATAGAGAGATATTTTAGGTGGTGTAGTGTGTGTCTCTAGGGCTCACCCTGCCAGATGCGTCCGCCGTTGATGAAGACCTGGACAGGGTAGGTGGGGTGGAGGGGCTGGTGGTAGTGAAGGATGAACACGTAGCGACCCAGAGTGTGGACACGGGCAGAGTACACTGCTGCATTCTGGAGGACAGGAAGATACAACGATCATGACTGCATGATATTGGAATCATTCAGTAGAAAACTATTAGTGAATTGGTTCCATTGTGTGACTGTGAACGAATACCTCAATAACATCCAATGTGAGGTTCTCAACCTTAATAGATCTCCTGGTAAAATAAAGACAAAATAAAATGTCCTAGACCAGGTACCTGAATAAAATGATGATATTAAATAAAATATATTTGAAGAGTTACCTGAGCGGTATCAAGGCGGACATGGTCCACGTTATCCGCTGCGGTGGGAGGATTGTCTACGCTGGCCCAGTGAGGGGTGTCGGCCGGACCCAGAGGGGGGTCAGCAGGGGAGGCCAGGACAGGCTCCTGGACCGATGAACCTTGACCTTCCTTCAACACCAGTGAATCAGAGGGGGTCTGGAACCTCGACGGGATACAGGACGAACTGGGATGGGAGAGGAAGAGGAGGGAGAGGGGAGAGGATGAGGAGGGAGGGAGGGAGGGAGAGGGGAGGAGGGGAGAGGAAAAGAGTTAGTGTAATGAGTTAGTGTAATGAGTTACTGTAATGCGTTAGTGTAATGAGTTAGTGTAATGAGTTAGTGTAATGAGTTAGTGTAATGAGTTACTGTAATGAGTTAGTGTAATGAGTTACTGTAATGAGTTAGTGTAATGAGTTACTGTAATGAGTTAGTGTAATGAGTTAGTGTAATGAGTTAGTGTAATGAGTTAGTGTAATGAGTTAGTGTAATGAGTTACTGTAATGAGTTAGTGTAATGAGTTACTGTAATGAGTTAGTGTACTGAGTTACTGTAATGAGTTAGTGTAATGAGTTAGTGTAATGAGTTAGTGTAATGAGTTACTGTAATGAGCTAGTGTAATGAGCTAGTGTAATGAGTTACTGTAATGAGTTCCTGTAATGAGTTAGTGTAATGAGTTACTGTAATTAGTTACTGTAATGAGTTACTGTAATTAGTTACTGTAATGAGCTAGTGTAATGAGTTAGTGTAATGAGTTACTGTAATGAGTTCCTGTAATGAGTTAGTGTAATGAGTTACTGTAATTAGTTACTGTAATGAGTTACTGTAATTAGTTACTGTAATGAGCTAGTGTAATGAGTTACTGTGTAGCAGCTGGGGACTTGAGTCAGGAGCTCAGGATTGGAGTCGCGCTTTAGTCACAAAAATACAGACTGGTGACTACAGACTGGTGACTTGGGTCTGGTGACTTGGGTCTGGTGACTTGGGTCTGGTGACTTGGGTCTGGTGACTTGGGTCTGGTGACTTGGGTCTGGTGACTACAGACTGGTGACTTGGGTCTGACTCTACAACATATGACTTCTTCAGAGCCTGAGTGGGAATCACTTCTGTCTGGTTACCTGTCAGGTGAGAAGGGTCTGTGTGTGATGGTTACCTGTCAGGTGAGAAGGGTCTGTGTGTGATGGTTACCTGTCAGGTGAGAAGGGTCTGTGTGTGATGGTTACCTGTCAGGTGAGAAGGGTCTGTGTGTGATGGTTACCTGTCAGGTGAGAAGGGTCTGTGTGATGGTTACCTGTCAGGTGAGAAGGGTCTGTGTGATGGTTACCTGTCAGGTGAGAAGGGTCTGTGTGATGGTTACCTGTCAGGTGAGAAGGGTCTGTGTGATGGTTACCTGTCAGGTGAGAAGGGTCTGTGTGATGGTTACCTGTCAGGTGAGAAGGGTCTGTGTGATGGTTACCTGTCAGGTGAGAAGGGTCTGTGTGATGGTTACCTGTCAGGTGAGAAGGGTCTGTGTGATGGTTACCTGTCAGGTGAGAAGGGTCTGTGTGATGGTTACCTGTCAGGTGAGAAGGGTCTGTGTGTGATGGTTACCTGTCAGGTGAGAAGGGTCTGTGTGTGATGGTTACCTGTCAGGTGAGAAGGGTCTGTGTGTGATGGTTACCTGTCAGGTGAGAAGGGTCTGTGTGTGATGGTTACCTGTCAGGTGAGAAGACTCCATGTGTGCTGATACAGTGGACCTTAGGCTCCAGGTACTCCATGGTAAACTGCTCCCGGGGCACCAGGTACACTTTGTGCTGGAGGAAAGATCAACAAAGGGTGAGAGGGGACAGCCTTGTCTGGTGCCTCTACCAATCAGGGCTTGGAACCGGTCCAAGGAACAGAACAGAAAACCGGAAAATACATTTTTTCAAGGAACGGAAACAGAACAGGGAACGAAAGTGATCTGTAGTATTCCAGATTATAACCGTTATTTTAAAAGCGTGAGAACCAGTTAATAATGTTATTTTACGTTCCGAGCTTTTCTTTCAGTCTATTCCAGTGTCTGCCTGCCAGCTAGTTTTCTGGGCTAGTTAAGGATACTAAAGTTATCACGTTTCACATTGGATTTTATTAACTACAAAAAGGTAAGATGTGTTTTGAATTCTGGTGTTGCTGCACGCACGAGCTCGTTAGCTAGCTCTGGTCCAGGGCATTGAGCTAGCCTCGGTGTTGAGCCAACTCTCGGACGTTCAAAGTTCCTCCATGTTAGCCGCTCCTCCGTAGGTATCTAGCTAGTATATAATGAATGTAATTCAGTGAAGTAATGATAGGCCTACTAATACCCTGAACACATTATAATGCCATGTCATAAAACGATGCCCGGCACTTCAAGCCAAGCCTTCTTCATATCCCACCCGCAGAATTTCTGTCACATCTCACGGCCTACACTTGTCTGTCCATCAAACATGTAAACAACAAGCTGCTCTATCCGCAGTGATAGGGTGGGGTTATTTAATGAGCTAAATGTATTCGAACTGATTCAGAACTTTATTATGCTGGTCGGAACAGTGGAACAGAACAAAAAAAAAAAATTGTGGTTCTGTTCAGAATGAAACGATTGGAAAAGAATTGCGGTTCCAACCCCTGGTCCCATTAAGATCCACTGTCAATCATGATCTGAAAGTCAAATGGGTGTGTCCCAATAATCTCTCATTCACTATGTGCACTCATTCACTATGTGCACTCATTCACTATGTGCACTCATTCACTATGTGCACTCATTCACCATTCCTCACAAAGTTAAAAGCATTGGTTTGGTGTAGGCTAGAGGGATTTTCCACATTTGATTTATTTTCAAATCCGTGAAGGTAAGTGAACAAATGCACACTTCAGGAGAAAGGAGAGATGATTTAAAAGCCAACCCAAGTATTATATTCTGCTCTGTGTTTGACTGTATCATGTTGATAAAGCTACAGTATTTTGAACATGTTGCTAAACCTCTTACCAGGAAGAAGCTGGCTCTGTCTGCTATCAGTTGGACCTCAGCATCAGTGGACAGGGTGAAGACAGCCACGCGGTTCATCTCATCAATGGTCACCACCCGACACAGGCAACTACACACAGACGAGAGAGAGAGAGAGAGAGAGAGAGAGAGACATGAATGATCAGTCAAGCTACACATTGAGAACAGATAACATCCATTCATGAAACATCAATGGCAGACAGTTTTCATTTTTTGATAGCAACAGCTAGTCTGTACACAAAATGACACATAGGGCCTCTGCAAACACACATAAACACAAACACAAACACACACACACACACACACACACACACACACACACACACACACACACACACACACACACACACACACACACACACACACACACACAGACCTTCTGTACACACATACACACACACACACACACACACACACACACACACACACACACACACACAGACCTTCTGTACACACACACACACACACACACACACACACACACACACACACACAGACCTTCTGTACACACATACACACACACACACACACATACACACACACACACACACACATACACACACACCTTCTGTACACACATACACACACACACACACACACACACACACACACACACACACACACACACACACACACACACACACACACACACACACACACACACACACACACACACACACACAGGCCTTCACACACCTGTATTTGCAGTGCAGCAGTGTGACATGGTGCTGGTGTGTCCTTCCGCCAGGTGCGTTGACGGACACAGAGAGGGTCTGCGGTGCTTCGTCCTCACTGGCGTATTCTACCACCAGAACATAGTCCCCTGGACGCGGCACCCGGCTACGCATCTGGACATTCAGCTGGGAGAGGAGACAACATATTACAGTGTTCAGTCATTTCACTTTATGCACACCATCAAACACACACTCACACTTGCAACCAGGCTCACACACACACACACCTCTCCCTTTATACTCACATCGCTGCCGCTGCAGATAGCCATGTCGGGGTGGCGAGGGGTGATCCTCTCCTGGTGGCAGGGTTGGGGCAGGTGGTTGTCGAACCTGCAGCTGGCATCGTTACCAGAGATGGAGGGGAAGCCATCCAGAGACAGGTACTTGTAGAGCAGACAGCTATCAGGGAGAGACACAGAGAGAGACAGGTACTTGTAGAGCAGACAGCTATCAGGGAGAGACACAGAGAGAGACAGGTACTTGTAGAGCAGACAGCTATCAGGGAGAGACACAGAGAGAGACAGGTACTTGTAGAGCAGACAGCTATCAGGGAGAGACACAGAGAGAGACAGGTACTTGTAGAGCAGACAGCTATCAGGGAGAGACACAGAGAGAGACAGGTACTTGTAGAGCAGACAGCTATCAGGGAGAGACACAGAGAGAGACAGGTACTTGTAGAGCAGACAGCTATCAGGGAGAGACACAGAGAGAGACAGGTACTTGTAGAGCAGACAGCTATCAGGGAGAGACACAGAGAGAGACAGGTACTTGTAGAGCAGACAGCTATCAGGGAGAGACACAGAGTGAGACAGGTACTTGTAGAGCAGACAGCTATCAGGGAGAGACACAGAGAGAGACAGGTACTTGTAGAGCAGACAGCTATCAGGGAGAGACACAGAGAGAGACAGGTACTTGTAGAGCAGACAGCTATCAGGGAGAGACACAGAGAGAGACAGGTACTTGTAGAGCAGACAGCTATCAGGGAGAGACACAGAGAGAGACAGGTACTTGTAGAGCAGACAGCTATCAGGGAGAGACACAGAGAGAGACAGGTACTTGTAGAGCAGACAGCTATCAGGGAGAGACACAGAGTGAGACAGGTACTTGTAGAGCAGACAGCTATCAGGGAGAGACACAGAGAGAGACAGGTACTTGTAGAGCAGACAGCTATCAGGGAGAGACACAGAGAGAGACAGGTACTTGTAGAGCAGACAGCTATCAGGGAGAGACACAGAGAGACAGATTAGTAATAATATCACAAGATGCAATTACACGGCGTATCTAACAGCAATATTTAATCAAGAATTATCTTTTGTTTCATTCAAGAGTGCCTCGACTGGGGAAAAGTAAGCCCCTCATATTTCTTCCTACAGAGGGAAGCCGTGTCAATGCAATCACTTACTTATGGCTGGCATCTGGTGCAGGGCTGTAGGTGCATGGCTCAGTCACTCTGATCTGCAGGACGGGAGCCTCATAGAAGGCACTGGGCAGGAGCACCAGGTAGTCCTGGAGGTCAGGTGGATGTTAACGAGGTCGGATGTTACAGATTACAACACAGACTCCAATCCACATCGGGGCACACACCTTTTCTTCCATTTTAAATCCCATACATCATTATGGCATGTCAAATTGACCATCATGGAGACACAGGAAGAAAAAAAACAACTTCTGTCTCTCATGGAAACGGTTCAAACATTATAACAAATGGACTCAGGTTCTGCCGGCTACAGCGTATACTGTATATAACATACACAAGGTACTCACCAGCAGTATGCCCTCTGCCTCAATGACCACGGTCCAGGTACCAGGGTTCAGAACAAACGGCTCCACAAAGTTATTCTGGGGCACGTTGACGAAGGTAGGTTCTGAGCTGGGGGCAAACACGATCTGTTTGGACTGTTCTGAGCCTGGGAGAGAGGAGAAGGAGAGAGGGAGAGAGAGCAAGAAAGAGAGAGAGAGAGAGAGAGAGAGAGAGAGAGAGAGAGAGAGAGAGAGAGAGAGGTTGAGTGAGGTCGAGACGCAGAGATTAATTAAATTAAATTGAATTTTCCTCCTTATGTGGAGGGGTTTATTAGAGAATAGGACAATCTGTAGACTTCACTTATCAAGAGAACATGAAGTACACTCAATACATACAGGACTGTAGGTCCACACTCGATACATACAGGACTGTAGGTCCACACTCAATACATACAGGACTGTAGGTCCACACTCGATACATACAGGACTGTAGGTCCACACTCGATACATACAGGACTGTAGGTCCACACTCAATACATACAGGACTGTAGGTCCACACTCAATACATACAGTACTGTAGGTCCACACTCAGTAAGTAGTTTCAAAGAGCTTACAATACAAAGAGTGCAATCATCTCTACAAACAATGAGTCAGATACTGTAGTCAGGTCTGGTCATTTCTGGTCAGGTGGTCTGTGACACATACCTCTTCGGCTGTTCTGATAGGCTGTAATTTTACCGTTGGAGACAGCAGCCCCAGTGTTTACATATCTGAGGATGAACCTCGTGAGGTAGACATCCGCCTCACTCACGTGCACCGACAGTTTGACTGTGCTCTGAGGGACGAAGAAGAGGAAGAAGAGGAGGAGGAAGAGGTGGAGATAGAGGATGTAGAAGAGGAGAGGAGGTGGAGAAGAGGAGGAGGAGGAGGAGGAGGAAGAGGAGGAGGAGGAAGAGGAGGGGGAAGAGGAGGAGGAGGGAGAGGAAGATTCGGAGGAAGAGGAAGAGGGGGAGAAGAAGGCGGACAAGGACAAGGAGGAGGAGAAGGAGGAGGAAGAGGAGGAGGAGGAAGACAAGGGGGAGGAAGAAGAAGAGGAGGAGGAGGGGGAAGGGGTATAGCAAATGATAAGGTCTGAGTTAAAAACCCTGTGATAGGATAGAAGGTTAGAGGACTATGGGGGTTGGGAGGTTGAGGGGTCAGAGGTCAGGGTTTTCAGTTCCTCAGAAACCCTTGACCCGCGACAGGAAGTACACCCACAGCCAGCTCTAAACCCTGCCTCTACATGCCAATACCAGCCAATCACCAGCTGCCTCTGGGAGAGGCTACACCCACATCCAGCCTCTCTGAGGGAAGGAGGGGAGGAAGAGGAAGAGAGGAGAGGCTGGGGGAGGAAGAGAGGAGAGGCTGCGTCCCAAATGGCCTTTTCCCTTTATAGGGTAGGATAGCACAGAGTCGTACACTTACAGTTGCCACACATTAAGTTCTTTCCGTCTTCAAGGATGGACACCCTGCCCCTCATGTCCAGGCTACCACGGTTCACGTAGCGCAAGACTATTTGAAACAGGTCCGGAGAGCTGACCGAGACTTGAACCACCACCTTGGACTGGGGGGGGGGGAATGGCACGTAGGGGTGGGGGACAGGGAGGAGGAAAAAGGATGGAGAGGAGGGGAGAGGGTAGGGAGGAGGGAGGAGGGGAGAGGGTAGGGAGGAGGGAGGAGGGGAGAGAGTAGGGAGGAGGGAGGAGGGGAGAGAAAAAGGACAGAGCAGGGAAGCCAGTCCTTAATACCACACCACCACCACCACTGCAGCCTAAGCCAACCAGTAAAGCACCGTAAGATGAAAAGAGGCACTACAGTACCCATAATGCTCTGTACAGTGAGGGGAAAAAGTATTTGATCCCCTGCTGATTTTGTACGTTTGCCCACTGACAAAGAAATGATCAGTCTATAATTTTAATGCTAGGTTTATTTGAACAGTGAGAGACAGAATAACAACAAATAAATCCAGAAAAACGCATGTCAAAAATGTTATAAATTGATTTGCATTTTAATGAGGGAAATAAGTATTTGACCCCCTCTCAATCAGAAAGATTTCTGGCTCCCAGGTGTATTTTATACAGGTAACGAGCTGAGATTAGGAACACACTCTTAAAGGGAGTGCTCCTAATCTCAGCTTGTTACCTGTATAAAAGACACCTGTCCACAGAAGCAATCAATCAATCAGATTCCAAACTCTCCACCATGGCCAAGACCAAAGAGCTCTCCAAGGATGTCAGGGACAAGATTGTAGACCTACACAAGGCTGGAATGGGCTACAAGACCATCGCCAAGCAGCTTGGTGAGAAGGTGACAACAGTTGGTGCGATTATTCGCAAATGGAAGAAACACAAAAGAACTGTCAATCTCCCTCGGCCTGGGGCTCCATGCAAGATCTCACCTCGTGGAGTTGCAATGATCATGAGAACGGTGAGGAATCAGCCCAGAACTACACGGGAGGATCTTGTCAATGATTTCAAGGCAGCTGGGACCATAGTCACCAAGAAAACAATTGGTAACACACTACGCCGTGAAGGACTGAAATCCTGCAGCGCCCGCAAGGTCCCCCTGCTCAAGAAAGCACATATACAGGGCTGTCTGAAGTTTGCCAATGAACATCTGAATGATTCAGAGGAGAACTGGGTGAAAGTGTTGTGGTCAGATGAGACCAAAATCGAGTTCTATGGCATCAACTCAACACGCCGTGTTTGGAGGAGGAGGAATGCTGCTTATGACCCCAAGATCACCATCCCCACCATCAAACATGGAGGTGGAAACATTATGCTTTGGGGGTGTTTTTCTGCTAAGGGGACAGGACAACTTCACCGCATTAAAGGGGCGATGGACAGGGCCATGTACCGTCAAATCTTGGGGGAGAACCTCCTTCCCTCAGCCAGGGCATTGAAAATGGGTCGTGGATGGGTATTCCAGCTAACAATGACCCAAAACACACGGCCAAGGCAACAAAGGAGTGGCTCAAGAAGAAGCACATTAAGGTCCTGGAGTGGCCTAGCCAGTCTCCAGACCTTAATCCCATAGAAAATCTGTGGAGGGAGCTGAAGGTTCGAGTTGCCAAACGTCAGCCTCGAAACCTTAATGACTTGGGAGAAGATCTGCAAAGAGGAGTGGAACAAAATCCCACCTGAGATGTGTGCAAACCTGGTGGCCAAACTACAAGAAACGTCTGACCTCTGTGATTGCCAACAAGGGTTTTGCCACCAAGTACTAAGTCATGTTTTGCAGAGGGGTCAAATACTTATTTCCTCATTAAAATGCAAAACAATTTATAACATTTTTTGACATGCGTTTTTTTTTATTTTTCTGTTGTTATTCTGTCTCTCACTGTTCAAATAACCCTACCATTAAAAGTATAGGCTGATCATGTCTTTGTCAGTGGGCAAACATACAAAATCAGCAGGGGATCAAATACTTTTTTCCCTCACTGTATCTTTGCCATTGATACCTTCTGTGACAGCATGGGCAGCAACCATTGAGGGTTCTCTATTTTAAAGTAGTCTATTTTTTGTTGCTTCTTTCTGACTGCCACCTGCGGTGCTGGGATGTTTTCTTTTCTGTATTGTTTTGTCTATTTTACCGCCTTTCTCTCCCCAATTTCGATCTTGTCTCATCGCTGCAACTCCCCAACGGGCTCGGGAGAGGCGAAGGTCGAGTCATGCGTCCTCCGAAACATGACCCGCCAAACCGCGCTTCTTAACACCCGCGCCCGCTTAACCCGGAAGCCAGCTGCACCAATGAGTCTGAGGAAGCACCGTTCAACTGACGACCGAAGTCAGCCTGCGGGCACCCGGCCCGCCACAAGGAGTTGTTAGAGCGCGATGAGCCAAGTAAAGCCACCCCCGGCCAAACCCTCCCCTAACCCGGACGACGCTGGGCCAATTGTGCGCCGCCATATGGGACTCCCGGTCACGGCCGGTTGTGACACAGCCTGGGATCGAACTCGGGTCTGTAGTGACGCCTCAAGCACTGCGATGCAGTGCCTTAGACCGCTGCGCCACTAGGGAGGCTCTGGGATGTTTTCTAAGGAGTATAATTCATTGGCTGATCCCTCCTGCTGACCTGGATGGAATTATGTGATCCCTACTTAACCCATAGGAAGTCACACCCAGTTTACCACGAATGGTGAAAGCCTTCAACGGCGCTGCCCATGTTAAAACAGGCTTTGTGCCCTCTATCCAAACTCTATGCCCAGCACATCTCCCCACCCACTCAACAAAACACACAGGCAGCCCCCCAATGCAAACACGCTAGCTTCAGTCATCAATCACTCGAGCATAAAGCAAGCTGTCTACTAAGTTACGAAAGCTATACAGGAATAAAATAGATAAAAACATTGACCTATTGGACCTCATACTTATTCAGGAGAATAAGTTACGATTGCACATGCAGGGGGTAGAATGACTAGGTTGAGTTGGCCACAGTAACAATACATGTTGTAATAAAACCCATTTCATTAGTCATCAATATAACAGAGAACACAGAGGATGTCTATAGTCTGACCTCAGCAACTCCTTCCTTTATGAATTCAGTTACTACTACTGACAATAAAACGACACGTCATTTGTAAACATACAATGGCTGCTGGCCCAGTGTGAGGCCTAAGGCAGTAGAGGGGGCGGACAGAGCCGCAGAGATATATGTATAGGCTATACGTGCTATGTATTACCATAGATATGGCATAGAGGACTTACCTGAATGGAGGACATCTGAGCGTAACCTCTCCAGCTGAACCCTTCAAACTCCAGGGGGTTATACCCAAAACGCACCGGCCGCCCGTCCAGCATGGTGCCCTCCTCTATCTCAAACTTCAGGTGGTGCAGGTCTGGAAAGTAGTGGTCCGGATAAGGCCTAGGATAGGAGACGGAAAATACTGGTTTTAAATAAATCGGTCTTTAAAATACGATTTTTTGAGTTTAAAAAGAAGGCCTCCTGTTGGATATTGTGTGTTTCTCGGGGGTTGGGTTAAAAAAAAAAGTGATCAGGGAATTACAATGGAATCTTCTTCTTTTTCTATTGGTTGTGTTGACGCAAAGTGAATGTTTTTTACACCATTTTTCACTCACATGTTACACTTGGGTCCTTCCACTTTTGGTCTGCAGCGACATCTCCCGGTCTTCTCCCCACACGACTGACCCACTGATCCCCCAATGTCACACCGACAACCTGCAACATAGAGGACTTGGTATACTGCTGTACACAATCTGCACATCCTATTACTTAATTTATAGTACAACAGACTGGCGTTATTGTAGCAGAGGAGATTTTTTTGGAATCCCACTCTCGTGAAGAGGTAGCTCTGCTTGAGACAATAAAGCCCAACTGTTGCCCTCGGACCATGAGGATGTCCTCTTGATCTAATGGTTAAGATGTTGGGTTGGCGAGAGCGGGAAACCCAGGTTTGATTCCTGCTGGTTCCCTTAGACCAGTGGTTCTCAACCAGGGGTACTAGGACTGCTGGAGTACTTGGTCTATCCACAGCGGGTACTTGAGAAGACTCAGCAGACCATAGGCCTACTGGTAACATGAGGTGGTACTCTGGGCAGAGTAAAATTCACTTGGTGGTGGTAACAGTAGTCGAAGGGTTACCTTGACAGCCGAAGAAGCTGCCACTCTGCAGGTTGAAGTATCCATCTTTACACACAGAGCAGGTGCCACTGCACACGTTGGGTTTACAGTGACACTGGCCGTTGCTCTGTAGGAGCCAGAGAAAAAACATTGCTTTTAAAAATGACCGTTGAATTTAAAATAGTAATAATCTAAATGAGATATATGTCCATTCCATACAGTGAGTCTTTGAGAGAACTCTACCCTAGCTAGCCAGTATTACTAGATACTTTCTGTCAACTAAACAGTGGAATCGTTGAGAAAAAAAAAACCTTCTCACCTGAGCACACTCCGCCACGCCACCCACAGTCCCTTCAACGTTGCATTCACAGTCTGGGAGAAGGAGGAACACACGGAAAATACAATGAATTTTTGTCACTGAGCTCACCACAGGGCTACTATATGAAGTAGTAGAATCTTTAGCACAAATATATTGGTACCCAAACTGAATTTTTTTCCTCACATTTTAAAAACAGGTCAACCCAAAGTCTACTACATAAATCATTCACAATAACAAGCACAATGTCTCCTTCTGATAAAACAGGAAGGCTGCGTCTTACTGGAACACCTGTAGACGGAGTCATGTGACAGGTTCCAGAACAGAGGTTTACACCTGTCACAGGCCACGCCCTCCACACGGGGATGACACTCACAGGAACCCTGGTCAAAGATGGGTAGAGGGGATCAATAACTAAACGATGAATATAGTACAGAATATATGTTAAAAAAAAATGTTAAAACATGTTTTGTTGGAACCCAAACCGTAGATGTAGGCTACTTACAAGAGTCGGCAGGACCTCGTTCTGCACAGAGCCGGCTGGGTTGCAAGTACCAGCTGTTCAGGAGAGGGAGAAACGCATAGTTCAGTTGATTCAATCAAACCATATTAGATGGATATAGGTTGTGGTTTATCTCTTCAATGTATGATCTCTCTCTGGGACGATAAAGTTGAAATCTTGAAACTTGAAAGATTGAGATTGAGATCAAGATCAAGTTCCAAGATCAAGATCGACTCTAGTCTTACCTTGGCACAGAGGAAATCCGTAGGCTCCAGAGCTGCATGTGTCACACCTCTGTCCCACGACGTTGGGTAGACAGGTACACTGACCACTCACCTGGTCACAGCTACTGAAACGAGAGCCCTCGGCTGAGCACTGACAAGCTGAGGGAGGAGACATGTGAAAACATTAGCACATTAGCTGGGGAGAAAGAGGGAGTTAGCCAGTTAGCATTTAGCTACATTCAGAATATAATTTACAGGTGTGGCATTCGGATTAGATGGCATAATAAATACATAACAGCACGTGACAGATGCACACAAACACATAATGCAAAAGAATCGATGTTCATCTATTGCCAGAAAACTGCATTATTAACATATTTAGAAGTAAGTGTACTGAGTTTTAGATATTGAATCATATCTGATCTTAACAACAACCAATCAGGCTTTGAGATGTCGTCTGAACTTGGACAACTTACGTGTGCAGCTGGGGAAGCCAAAGAAACCGGGAGCACACTGGTCACAGGCGGCGCCGCTGTAGTTGGGTCTGCAGTGGCAGTGACCTGACACACTACAGCTAGAGTCCAGGGAGGTCCGAGGATCACAGGTGCACACTGGGTAAACAGGAAGTTACAACATCATGAGATCATGAAAGCATAAATTGAGCAAATCTACAAATAATTTGGAGTTATTTAGGATGAAGTTACAGTATTTTAATATATAGGATGATTTGTCTCCGACTGCAATGTAGTCTCAAACATCACCAAACTGTTTGGGTAGAGAGTTCGGACACCTCCACAAAACGTCTAATGTGTGGTGTGTTTTTTTGTGGTGTCTGGTGTGTAGTTGAGATGTGTTTTATTGTGGTGTCTGGTGTGTGTAGTTGTGGTGTCTGGTGTGTGTAGTTGAGATGTGTTTTATTGTGGTGTCTGGTGTGTGTAGTTGAGATGTGTTTTATTGTGGTGTCTGGTGTGTGTAGTTGAGATGTCTGGTGTGTGTGTAGTTTGGGTGTGTGTATTTTATGAGCGTGGTGTGTGTAGTCGTGGTGTGTGTAGCTGTGGTGTGTGTAGTTTATGAGCGTGGTGTGTGTAGTCGTGGTGTGTGTAGTCGTGGTGTGTGTAGTTTATGAGCGTGGTGTGTGTAGTTTATGAGTGTGGTGTGTGTAGTCGTGGTGTGTGTAGTTTATGAGCGTGGTGTGTGTAGTCGTGGTGTGTGTAGCTGTGGTGTGTGTAGTTTATGAGCGTGGTGTGTGTAGTCGTGGTGTGTGTAGTCGTGGTGTGTGTAGCTGTGGTGTGTGTAGTCGTGGTGTGTGTAGCTGTGGTGTGTGTAGTTTATGAGCGTGGTGTGTGTAGTCGTGGTGTGTGTAGTCGTGGTGTGTGTAGTTGTGGTGTGTGTAGTTTATGAGCGTGGTGTGTGTAGTCGTGGTGTGTGTAGTCGTGGTGTGTGTAGTTTATGAGCGTGGTGTGTGTAGTCGTGGTGTGTGTAGCTGTGGTGTGTGTAGTTTATGAGCGTGGTGTGTGTAGTCGTGGTGTGTGTAGTCGTGGTGTGTGTAGTCGTGGTGTGTGTAGCTGTGGTGTGTGTAGTCGTGGTGTGTGTAGTCGTGGTGTGTGTAGTCGTGGTGTGTGTAGCTGTGGTGTGTGTAGTCGTGGTGTGTGTAGTTGGGGTGTGTGTAGTCGTGGTGTGTGTAGTCGTGGTGTGTGTAGTTTATGAGCGGGGTGTGTGTGGTCCGGTCAGTGGTCAGTACCTTGGCAGTTGGGGTAGGAGTGGAAGCCTGATCTACACTGCTCACAGCGCGGCCCCTGGAACTCTGGACGACACACACACCGTCCAGACACATCACAACCCTCTGGGAGAGAACCCACACTGCTACAGCCACACACTGATGGCGGAAGAGAGGGGGGAGGGAGAAGGAGAGAGGGGAGGGAGAGAGGGGAGGGGGGAGGGGGAGAGGGAGGAGGGAGGAGGAGGAGAGGGAGAAAAGGGGAGAAGGGGAGGGAGGAGGGGGAGAGTGGAGAGGGGGGAGAGGGAGGAGGGGGAGAGCGGAGAGGGGGGAGGGAGCAGGAGGAGAGGGAGGAGGGGGAGGGAGGAGGGAGGAGGGGGAGAGTGGAGAGGGGGGAGGGGGAGGGAGCAGGGGGAGAGAGAGAGAGAGAGAGAGAGAGAGAGAGAGAGAGAGAGAGAGAGAGAGAGAGAGAGAGAGAGAGAGAGAGAGAGAGAGAGAGAGAGAGAGAGAGAGAGAAAATGGAGGAACGGAGTAGTTCAGGACTTGCAATTCAACATTTCCAAAAATGAGTTTCTACGTAAAAATAGCAGCAACTTTAGAACGTCCCTAAGTAACTCCTTTCCTAAACAGACAGACATTATTATGGAGCTGTAACGTCCACGGTCCTGGGGCAGCTTTCAGACAGTGTTTTTGTAGCCAGTGTTTGGCAGACAGACAATGACGTTGGCACAGTGGTAACAATGTGTTGGCTGATAGTCACGTTGGCAGAGGGGGTAGTGATATGTGTGAGTGTGTGTGTGTGTGTGTGTGTGTGTGTGTGTGTGTGTGTGTGTGTGTGAGTGTGTGTGTGTATACAGTATATATACTCACGTTGGCAGAGGGGGTAGTGATATGTGTGAGTGTGTGTGTGTGTGTGTGTGTGTGTGTGTGTGTGTGTGTGTGTGTGTGTGTGTGTGTGTGTGAGTGTGTGTGTGTGTGTGTGTATACAGTATATATACTCACGTTGGCAGAGGGGGTAATTGAAGTAGCCTGGGGTACACTGGTCACATGAATAACCCTGAAAGCCTTGGCGACACTGACACTGCCCCGTCAGAGTGTCACACCTACCGTCCTGGCACCCCGGGCCAAGGCACTGACAGGCTGGGAAAGGACACACACACTGGGATTACACAAACATAGGGATTACACACAATTAACAAGTGTTTGTGTGTGCGTATGGGAGTGGGGGGAATCTGTGTGTGTGTGTGTGTGTGTGAGGGGTGGTGGTTGTGTGTGTGTGAGTGTGAGTGTGTGTGTGTGTGTGTGTGTGTGTGTGTGTGTGTGTGAGTGTGTGAGTGTGGGGGTTGTGTGAGTGTGTGAGGGGTGGGGGTTGTGTGTGTGTGGTGTGTGTGTGTGTGTGTGTGTGTGTGTGTGTGTGTGTGTGTGTGTGTGTGTGTGTGTGTGTGTGTGAGAGTGTGTGTGTGTGTGAGTGTGTGAGGGTGGGTTTGTGTGTGTGATAAACTGGGTGTATTGTGGCTGTCTTTGTATCTTGTGCCTATTAGTTTATGGAATAAAGGAATTTGTTGGAGTGTATATTTGAGTTTTTAAAAAAAACTAGCTACCCAGAACAAACTGTAAAACACCCTAACTACCCAGAACAAACTTTAAAACACCATAACTACCCAGAACAGACTGTAAAACACCCTAACTACCCAGAACAGACTGTAAAACAACCCTAACTACCCAGAACAGACTGTAAAACGACCCTATCTACCCAGAACAAACTGTAAAACAACCCTAACTACCCAGAACAGACTGTAAAACACCCTAACTACCCAGAACAGACTGTAAAACACCCTAACTACCCAGAACAGACTGTAAAACACCCTAACTACCCAGAACAGACTGTAAAACACCCTAACTACCCAGAACAAACTGTAGAACAACCCTAACTACCCAGAACAAACTGTAAAACACCCTAACTACCCAGAACAGACTGTAAAACACCCTAACTACCCAGAACAAACTGTAAAACAACCCTAACTACCCAGAACAAACTGTAAAACACCCTAACTACCCAGAACAAACTGTAAAACTCCTAACTACCCAGAACAAACTGTAAAACGACCCTAACTACCCAGAACAAACTGTAAAACAACCTAACTACCCAGAACAGACTGTAAAACACCCTAACTACCCAGAACAGACTGTAAAACACCCTAACTACCCAGAACAGACTGTAAAACACCCTAACTACCCAGAACAAACTGTAGAACAACCCTAACTACCCAGAACAAACTGTAAAACACCCTAACTACCCAGAACAGACTGTAAAACACCCTAACTACCCAGAACAAACTGTAAAACAACCCTAACTACCCAGAACAAACTGTAAAACACCCTAACTACCCAGAACAAACTGTAAAACTCCTAACTACCCAGAACAAACTGTAAAACGACCCTAACTACCCAGAACAAACTGTAAAACAACCTAACTACCCAGAACAAACTGTAAAATAACCCTAACTGAATAGTTGCATTTTTTATTTCACCTTTATTTAACCAGGTAAGCCAGTTGAGAACAAGTTCTCATTTACAACTGCGACCTGGCCAAGATAAAGCAAAGCAGTGCGATAAAAACAACAACACAGAGTTACATATGGGGTAAAACAAAACATAAAGTAAAAAATACAACAGAAAATATATATACAGTGTGTGCAAATGTAGTAAGTTATGGAGGTAAGGCAATAAATAGGCCATAGTGCAAAATAATTACAATTTAGTATTAACACTGGAGTGATAGATGTGCAGAAGATGATGTGCAAATAGAGATACTGGGGTGCAAATTTGCAAAATAAATAACAATATGGGGATGAGGTAGTTGGGTGGGCTAATTACAGATGGGCTGTGTACAGGTGCAGTGATCGGTAAGCTGCTCTGACAACTGATGCTTAAAGTTAGTGAGGGAGATAAGAGTCTCCAGCTTCAGAGATTTTTGCAGTTCGTTCCAGTCATTGGCAGCAGAGAACTGGAAGGAGTGGCGGCCAAAGGAGGTGTTGGCTTTGGGGATGACCAGTGAGATATACCTGCTGGAACGCAGACTACGGGTGGGTGTTGCTATGATGACCAGTGAGCTAAGATAAGGCGGGGATTTGCCTAGCAGTGATTTATAGATGACCTGGAGCCAGTGGGTTTGGCGACAAATATGTAGTGAGGGCCAGCCAACGAGAGCGTACAGGTCACAGTGGTGGGTAGTATATGGGGCTTTGGTGACAAAACGGATGGCACTGTGATAGACTACATCCAATTTGCTGAGTAGAGTGTTGGAGGCTATTTTGTAAATGACATCGCCGAAGTCAAGGATCGGTAGGATAGTCAGTTTTACGAGTGCATGTTTGGCAGCATGAGTGAAGGAGGCTTTGTTGCGAATAGGAAGCCGATTCTAGATTTAACTTTGGATTGGAGATGCTTAATGTGAGTCTGGAAGGAGAGTTTACGGTCTAATCAGACACCTAGGTATTTGTAGTTGTCCACAAATTCTAAGTCAGACCTGCCGAGAGTAGTGATTCTAGTTGGGCGGGCAGGTGCAAGCAGCGCTCGATTGAAGAGCATGCATTTAGATTTACTAGCGTTTAAGAGCAGTTGGAGGCTACGGAAGGAGTGTTGTATGGCATTGAAGCTTGTTTGGAGGTTTGTTAACACAGTGTCCAATGAAGGGCCAGATGTATCCAAAATGGTGTCGTCTGCGTAGAGGTGGATCTGAGAGTCACCAGCAGCAAGAGCGACATCATTGATATACAAAAAAAATTGAGTCGGTCCGAGAATTGAACCCTGTGGCACCCCCATAGAGACTGCCAGAGGTCCAGACAACAGGCCCTCCAATTTGACACATTGAACTCTATCTGAGAAGTAGTTGGTGAACCAGGCAAGGCAGTCATATGAGAAACCAAGGCTATTTAGTCTGCCAATAAGAATGCAGTGATTGACAGAGTCGAAAGCCTTGGCCAGGTCGATGAAGACGGCTGCACAGTACTGTCTTATATCGATCGCGGTTATAATATCGTTTAGGACCTTGAGCGTGGCTGAGGTGCACCCATGACTAGTTCGGAAACCAGATTGCATAGCGGAGAAGGTACGGTGGGATTCGAAATGGTCGGTGATTTGTTTGTTAACTTGGCTTTCAAATACTTTCGAAAGGCAGGGCAGGATGGATATAGGTCTGTAACAGTTTGGATCTAGAGTGTCACCCCCTTTGAAGAGGGGGATGACCATGGCAGCTTTCTAATCTCTGGGGATCTCAGATGATACGAAAGAGAGGTTGAACAGGCTAGTAATAGGGGTTGCTACAATTTCGGCTGCTGTTTTTAGAAAGAAAGGGTCCAGATTGTCTAGCCCAGCTGATTTGTAGGGGTCCAGATTTTGCAGCTCTTTCAGATCATCAGCTATCTGAATTTGGTTGAAGGAGAAGCGGGGGGGGGGGGCGGGGGGGAAGCATGGCCAGCCGTAGCAAAATGCTTATTGAAATTCTCGATTATCGTCGCTTTATCTGTGGTGACAGTGTTTCCTAGCCTCAGTGCAGTGGGCAGCTGGGAGGAGGTGCTCTTATTCTCCATGGACTTTACAGTGTCCCAAAACTTTTTGGAGTTAGTGCTACAGGATGCAAATTTCTGTTTGAAAAAGCTAGCCTTTGCTTTCCTAACTGATTGTGTATATTGGTTCCTGACTTCCCTGAAAAGTTGCATATCGCGGGGGCTGTTCGATGCTAATGCAGTACGCCACAGGATGTTTTTGTGCTGGTCAAGGGCAGTCAAGTCTGAGGAGAACCAGGGGCTAAATCTGTTCTTTGTTCTGAATTTTTTTAATGGGGCATGCTTATTTAAGATGGAGAGGAAAGCACTTTTAAAGAACAACCAGGCATCCTCTACTGACAGAATGAGTTCAATATCCATCCAGGATACCCGGGCCAGGTCAATTAGAAAGGCCTGCTCGCTGAAGTGTTTTAGGGAGCGTTTGACAGTGATGAGGGGTGGTCGTTTGACCGCGGACCCATTACGGACGCAGTCAATGAGGCAGTGATCGCTGAGATCCTGGTTGAAGACAGCGGAGGTGTATTTAGAGGGTAAATTAGTCAGGATGATATCTATGAGGGTGCCCATGTTTACGGATTTAGGGTTGTACCTGGTAGGTTCCTTGATAATTTGTGTGAGATTGAGGGCATCTAGTTTAGATTGTAGGATTTCCGGGGTGTTAAGCATATCCCAGTTTAGGTCACCAAGCAGTACGAACTCTGAGGATAGATGGGGGGCAATCAATTCACATATGGTGTCCAGGGCACAGCTGGGGGCTGAGGGTGGTCTGTAGCAAGCGGCAACAGTGATAGGCTTATTTCTGGAAAGGTGGATTTTTAGAAGTAGAAGCTCAAACAGTTTGGGCACAGACCTGGATAGTATGATAGAGCTCTGCAGGCTATCCTGTCCCCTGTAGCTCAGTTGGTAGATCATGGCGTTTGCAATGCCAGGGTTGTGGGTTCGTTTCCCACGGGGGACCAGTGTAAGTCGCTCTGGATAAGAGCATCTGCTAAATGACTAAAATGTCAAATGTATCTCTACAGTAGATTGCAACTCCGCCCCCTTTGGCAGTTCTATCTAGACGGAAAATGTTGTAGTTGGGGATGGACATTTCAGAGTTTTTGGTGGCCTTCCTAAGCCAGGATTCAGACACTGCTAGAACATCAGGGTTGGCGGAGTGTGTAACTCAGTGAATAACTCAAACTTAGGGAGGAGGCTTCTGATGTTAACATGCAAGAAACGAAGGCTTTTACAGAAGTCAACAAATGATAGCGCCTGGGGAGTAGGAGTGATACTGGGGGCTACAGGGCCTGGGTTAACCTCTACATCACCAGAGGAACAGAGTAGGAGTAGAATAAGGATACGGCTAAAGGCTTTAAGAACTGGTCTTCTAGTGCGTTGGGTACAGAGAATAAAAGGGGCAGATTTCCGGGCGTTGTAGAATAGATTCAGGGCATTATGTACAGACAAGGATATGGAAGGATATGAGTACAGTGGAGGTAAACCTAAGCGTTGGGTAATGATGAAAGAGATAGCATCACTGGAGGCACCGATTGAGCCGGTCTCCGCGTGTATGGGGGGTGGGACAAAGGAGCTACAGTGAGGGGAAAAAGTGTTTGATCCCCTGCTGATTTTGTACATTTGCCCACTGACAAAGACATGATCAGTCTTTAATTTTAATGGTAGGTTTATTTGAACAGTGAGAGACAGAACAACAACAAAAAAATCCTGAAAAACGCATGTCAAAAATGTTATAAATTGATTTGCATTTTAATGAGGGAAATAAGTATTTGACCCCTCTGCAAAACATGACTTAGTACTTGGTGGCAAAACCCTTGTTGGCAGGTCAGACATTTCTTGTAGTTAGCCACCAGGTTTGCACACATCTCAGGAGGAATTTTGTCCCACTCCTCTTTGCAGATCTTCTCCAAGTCATTAAGGTTTCGAGGCTGACGTTTGGCAACTCGAACATTCAGCTCCCTCCACAGATTTTCTATGGGATTAAGGTCTGGAGACTGGCTAGGCCACTCCAGGACCTTAATGTGCTTCTTCTCGAGCCACTCCTTTGTTGTCTTGGCCGTGTGTTTTGGGTCATTGTCATGCTGGAATACCCATCCACGACCCATTTTCAATGCCCTGGCTGAGGGAAGGAGGTTCTCACCCAAGATTTAACGGTACATGGCCCCGTCCATCGTCCCTATGATGCGGTGAAGTTGTCCTGTCCCCTTAGCAGAAAAACACCCCCAAAGCATAATGTTTCCACCTCCATGTTTGACGGTGGGGATGGTGTTCTTGGGGTCATAGGCAGCATTCCTCCTCCTCCAAACACGGCGAGTTGAGTTGATGCCAAAGAGCTTGATTTTGGTCTCATCTGACCACAACACTTTCACCCAGTTCTTCTCTGAATCATTCAGATGTTCATTGGCAAACTTCAGACGGGCCTGTATATGTGCTTTCTTGAGCAGGGGGACCTTGCGGGCGCTGCAGGATTTCAGTCCTTCACGGCATAGTGTGTTACCAATTGTTTTCTTCTTGACTATGGTCCCAGCTGCCTTGAGATCATTGACAAGATCCTCCTGTGTAGTTCTGGGCTAATTCCTAACCGTTCTCATGATCATTGCAACTCCACGGGGTGAGATCTTGCATAGAGCCCTAGGCCGAGGGAGATTGACAGTTCTTTTGTGTTTCTTCCATTTGCGAATAATCGCACCAACTGTTGTCACCTTCTCACCAAGCTGCTTGGCGATGGTCTTGTAGCCCATTCCAGCCTTGTGTAGGTCTACAATATTGTCCCTGACATCGTTGGAGAGCTCTTTGGTCTTGGCCATGGTGGAGAGTTTGGAATCTGATTGATTGATTGCTTCTGTGGACAGGTGTCTTTTATATAGGTAACAAACTGAGATTAGGAGCACTCCCTTTAAGAGTGTGCTCCTAATCTCAGCTCGTTACCTGTATAAAAGACACCTGGGAGCCAGAAATCTTTCTGATTGAGAGGGGGTCAAATACTTATTTCCCTCATTAAAATGCTAATCAATTTGTAACATTTTTGACATGCGTTTTTCTGGATTTTTTTGTTGTTATTCTGTCTCTCACTGTTCAAATAAACCTACCATTAAAATTATAGACTGATCATTTCTTTGTCAGTGGGCAAACGTACAAAATCAGCAGGGGATCAAATACTTTTTTCCCTCACTGTATCTGAGGCAGGTTGAGTGACATGACAATTAATAAAAAAATTGATCCCCTGCTGAAATAACAACTAAAAATAACAATAGCTATACAATGAGTGTACAAAACATTAAGAACACCTTCCTAATATTGAGTTGTACCCCCTTTTGCCCTCAGAACAGCCTCAGTTCGTCGGGGCATGGACTACAAGGTGTCGAAAGCGTTCCACAGGGATGCTGGCCCATGTTGACTCCAATGCTTCCCACAGTTGTGTCAAGTTGGCTGGATGTCCTTTGGGTGGTGGTCCATTCTTGATACACACGGGAAACTGCTGAGCGTGAAAAACCCAGCAGCGTTTCAGTTCTTGACACAAACCGGTGCGCCTGGCACCTACTACCATACCCCGTTCAAAGGCACTTAAATCTTTTATCTTGCCCAATCACCCTCTAAATGGCACACATACACAATCCATATCTCAATTGTCTCAAGGCTTAAAAATCCATCTTTAACCTGTCTCTTCCCCTTCATCTACACTGATTGAAGTGGATTTAACAGGTGACATCAATAAGGGATCATAGCTTTCACCTGGATTCACCTGGTCAGCCTATGTCATGGAAAGAGCAGGTGTTCGTAATGTTTTGTATACTCAGTGTATATAGGGAGTAGAAAATAACATGGCTATATACAGGAAGTACCAGTACTGAGTCGATGTTCAGGGGTACCAGGTAATAACATGGCTATATACAGGAAGTACCAGTACTGAGTCGATGTTCAGGGGTACGAGGTAATTGAGGTAGATATATACTGTACATATAGGTAGGGGTAAAGTGACTAGATAATAGACAGTAGCAGCAGCGTATGAGGTGAGTGTGTGAGTGTGTGTGTGTGAGTGTGTGTGTGGCGTCAGTATGCAAGTGTGTGTATATTATGTGTGTGGGGGCGTATGTAGTGTGTGTGTGTGTGTGTGTGTGTGTGTGTGTGTGTGTTGGGCTGTCAGTGTAAGCATGTGTGAGTGTGTCGGTAGAGTCTAGTGTGTGTTGAGTCAATGCAAGAGAGTTAGTACAAAAAAGGGTCAGTTCAGGTAGTCTGGGTAGCCATCTGATTAGCTAATTAGCAGCTTTATTTAGACGTCTTGTGGCTGTTCAGGGTCCTGTTGGTTCCAGACTTGGCGCACTGGTACCGCTTGCCGTGCTGTAGCAGAGAGAACAGTCTATGACTTGGGTGGCTGGAGTCTTGGACAATTTCTTGGGCCTTCCTCTGTCACCGCCTGGTATAGAGGTCCTGGATGGCAGGGAGCTCGGCCCCAGTGATGTACTGGGCTGTACGCAGTTGCCATACCAAGCGGTGACGCAGCCAGTCAAGATGCTCTCGATGGTGAATCTGTCTTATCTGGTATTTGTGACCGCCGTGACAAGTAGACATATGACTTGACTTACTCTGGCAGTTGAGTCCGTGGTGCCCTGGTGCACAGCCGTCACAGCGGTCCCCAGTGAAGCCAGGTTTGCAGATACAGGTGCGGCTACGTGGATCTGGACGGCAGGAGTTCCCCTCCGTACCCGCAGCACTGCACTCACAGTCTACACAGAGACAGAGACACACAGAGATAGCCATGGTTAGACTTGACATTGCACACAGTCTACACACACACACACACACACACACACACACACACACACACACACACACACACACACACACACACAAGAGATACAGAGATAAGAGAAAGCATTTATATCACACACTGTACTGTAGCCAGATTAGACTCGACATTGTTTGGTTCTGCAAAATCACATTCCATTCCATTATCAGGCCAAAACAAGAAGGGAGAGAATGCTGGGAGATATTAATACATGTCAACACAGACAGAGAATAACGGAATGATGACAGTCTCGTCTATCTGTAGGATTTATCACCGTTTCAAATAAAAATGACAAAATAAAACATATTTAAAAGCCTTACTGATGATTTCTCCGGCAGGTTTAGCCTCTCTGTTGTTGTTGTTGTTGAGGTAGGTTGCTATGGCTGCCAGAAACACACATGAAACAAGTTATAGTAGTGGTCACCTTGAGAGAGGGTTCTTAACAATCCTGGGCTGTTGCTAAATTGTAGGATCTGTTTCCCGGACATAGATTAAGCCTAGTCCTGAACTAGAAAGCTATTTCAATAGACATTCTCCACTGTGGATGATTTTTACTCCAAGACTAGGCGTAATCTGACTCCCTAAGGACTATTTCCAGTTTTATGTCCCTTCAACTCTGCAGCCAAAGACCCTTATCTGAGGACCATAAAATGATGCCTGTTGTGGATACTTAGGTAACTTCAGAGAGCTAAAAATGCTGCTCTCAACTACAGTACTTACGGTAGCAGTCTGGGAAGTTAACGTATCCCTCAGCACAGGAGTCACACTTCTGTCCTGTGTAGTTGGGCTTACAGTAACAACGACCCGTCAGATCCTCACAGGTACCATCTGTGAACTCTGACTGGCACACACAGGCTGCAGAGAGGAGGAGGAGGAGGAGGAGGAGGAGGAGATGGAGAAGGAAGAGGAAGAGGAAGAGGAAGAGGAAGAGGAAGAGGAAGAGGAAGAGGAAGAGGAAGAAGAGGAGGAGGAGGAGGAGGAGGAGGAAGAGGAGAAGGAGGAAGAGGGAGAGGAGGAGGAGGAGGAGGAAGAGGAGAAAGAGGAAGAGGAGGAGGAAGAAGAGGAGGAAGAGGAAGAGGAGGAGGAAGAGGAGGAGGAGGAGAAGGTGGAGGAGGAGGAGGAGAAGGAGGAGGAGGAAGAAGAGGAAGAGAAGGAGGAGGAGGAGGAGGAAGAGGAGAAGGAGGATGAGGAAGAGGAGGAAGAGGAGGAGGAGGAAGAGGAGGAGGAAGAGGAAGAGAAGGAGGAGGAGAGGAGGAAGAGGAGGAGGAGGAGGAGGAAGATGAGAAGGAGGAGGAGGAGGAGGAGGAGGAAGAGGAGGAGGAAGAGGAGGAGGAAGAGGAAGAGGAAGAGGAGGAGGAAGAGGAGAAGGAGAAGGAGGAGGAGGAAGAGGATGAGGAAGGGGAAGAGGAGGAGGAGGAGGAAGAGGAAGAGGAAGAGGAAGAGGAAGAGGAAGAGGAGGAGGAGGAGGAGGAGGAGGAGGAGGAGGAAGAGGAGAAGGAGGAGGAGGAGGAGGAGGAGCAGGAAGAGGAAGAAGAAGAGGAGAAGGAGGAGGAAGAAGAAGAGGAGAAGGAGGAGGAAGAGGAAGAAGAAGAGGAAAAAGAAGAGGAGGAGGAGGAGGAGGAGGAGGAAGAGGAGAAGGAGGAGGATTGAGGAAGACAATCATCTATATCATTCTGCTGTTGTGTGACAAACATAACTATCAGGAAAAAAAATATTGGCAAGATCTAACAATTCAGCTACAATGCCACAAGGGAAAAATGTAATATTGTCTTTCAAATAGACCAATCAACATATATTTTTGCTGTCACTCACGGGAGCAGGCCAATGGGGAGTCCAGAGGATGGTCAGGTGATCTGTAGTAGGTGGGGACACAGCGCTCACAGTTGACACCAGTGGTGTTATGCTGGAAGAGGGAAACATTCATATAACACAGGATTACAATGAGTCGATGACATACAACACAGGATTACAATGAGTCAATGACATACAACACAGGATTACAATGAGTCAATGACATACAACACAGGATGACCCTCAGTACAGCAATGTAGGACACAGTGCAGATGAAACGGAGCTGGTGTAATTGAATAAGGAGGCTATAAATGAAAGTTGATTAATTAATTGATATTTTTGATTGATTAAACAAATGTAATTTCACTTGTCTACTCCATGTCTTTCGCTAGCTTCTGTAATCATCTTGGTGTTGATAAAATTGTACCTGACACTCCATGCAGACTCCACCCCCAATGTACTGTCCCTGGATGTTGATGCTAGCTCTCCTCTGGTCTACCACGGGGTCGTAGTAACAGTCAAATGAGTGGCGGTTACAGTTACATGCTGAAAAAGAATCAAACATCTGTCAGTACACTAAATACATACAAGATCAATCAAGAACTTTAAAAAAAAATTAGAGTTTTCATCAAGATCAATACAGAACTTATAAAATGAGAGATGGGTCAAGATCAATCAAGAACATAAAATTAGAGGTTGATCAAGATCAATCAAGAACTTCAAAAATTGAGAGATTGATCAAGATCAATCAAGAACATAAAATTAGAGGTTGATCAAGATCAATCAAGAACTTAAAAAATGAGAGATTGATCAAGATCAATCAAGAACATAAAATTAGAGGTTGATCAAGATCAATCAAGAACTTAAAAAATGAGAGATTGATCAAGATCAATCAAGAACATAAAATTAGAGGTTGATCAAGATCAATCAAGAACTTAGGAAATCAGAACCATCCCTAAGCTACAGTGAAACAAACAGATAAGACAAGTAAGAAACACTGACACACATTACAAGGAAAACATCTAACTTCAGCTTACTCTAAAATCCGGTCACCATAAGAATGACATGTGTATCAACATAGACAAAAATAGTCACAGACGACAACACAAATGCAGAGGACATGCTGAAATAACAGAGCAATTCTCCGCCTGGGGGGGGCGCAGGCTGCCTGGGGGGGCGCAGGCTGCCAGGGGGGGCACAGGCTGCCTTGGGGGGGGGCACAGGCTGCCAGGGGGGGGCACAGGCTGCCTGGGGGGGGGGGCGCAGGCTGCCTGGGGGGGGGGGGGGGGGGGGGGGGGGGCACAGGCTGCCTGGGGGGGGGGGGGGGGGGGGGGGTGCAGGCTGCCTGGGGGGGGGCGCAGGCTGCCTGGGAGGGCACAGGCTGCCTGGGGGGGGGGCGCAGGCTGCCTGGGGGGGGCGCAGGCTGCCTGGGGGGGGGGCGCAGGCTGCCTGGGGGGGGGGCGCAGGCTGCCTGGGGGGGGGGGGGGGCAGGCTGCCAGAGCCCAGGAGAGAGGGGGACGAAAGGAGGACAAGAAGAAAAAGGAGAGAAACCGAGAGAGAAAGAGAGAGAGAACCCTACAGTGAGCAAGGCTAGAACAATATCAGACTGTTCTCCCTGCTACCGCACGGCAAGCGGTACCGGAGCGCCAAGTCTAGGTCCAAAAGGCTCCTTAACAGCTTCTACCCCCAAGCCATAAGACTCCCGAACAGCTAATCATGGCTACCTGGACTATTTGCATTGTCGTCGTCGTCGTCCCCCCCCCCCCCCACTCCTTATTTTACGCTGCTGCTATTCTGTTTATTATCTATGCATAGTCATGTTAACTCTACCTACATGTACATATTAACTCATCTAACCTGTGCCCCCGCACATTGACTCTGTACCGGTACCCCCTGTATATAGCCTCCCTACTGTTATTACCTCCACTAACACATTGACTCTGTACCGGTACCCCCCTGTATATAGCCTCCCTACTGTTATTACCTCCACTAACACATTGACTCTGTACCGGTACCCCCCTGTATATAGCCTCCCTACTGTTATTACCTCATTTTACATTACATTTTAGTCATTTAGCAGACGCTCTTATCCAGAGCGACTTACAGTTAGTGAATACATATATTTATTTATTTTATACTGGCCCCCGTGGGAAACGAACCCACAACCCTGGCGTTGCAAACGCCATGCTCTATCAACTGAGCTACATCCCTGCCGGCCATTCCCTCCCCTACCCTGGACGACGCTGGGCCAATTGTGCGCCGCCCATGAGTCTCCCGGTCGCGGCCGGCTGCGACAGAGCCTGGATTCGAACCAGGATCTAGTGGCACAGTTAGCACTGCGATGCAGTGCCTTAGACCACTGCGCCACTCAGGAGTAACACATTGAGGAGTAACACCTCCACTAACACATTGACTCTGTACCCGTACCCCCCTGTATATAGCCTCCCTACTGTTATTACCTCCACTAACACATTGACTCTGTACCGGTACCCCCCCTGTATATAGCCTCCCTACTGTTATTACCTCCACTAACACATTGACTCTGTACCGGTACCCCCCCTGTATATAGCCTCCCTACTGTTATTACCTCCACTAACACATTGACTCTGTACCGGTACCCCCTGTATATAGCCTCCCTACTGTTATTACCTCCACTAACACATTGACTCTGTACCGGTACCCCCCCTGTATATAGCCTCCCTACTGTTATTTTACTGCTGCTCTTTCATTATTTGTTATTTACATTTTTTACTTATCTATTTTTTACTTTGCACTTATTTTTCTTAAAACCGCATCGTTGGTTAAGGGCTTGTAAGTAATAATTTCACTGTGAGGTCTACGACCTGTTGTAATCACACAAAGTAATCAGGTTGTGCAGTTTAGTAGGCCACATTTCTGAGTAAAAACATATAGGAAAAATAAAACTAACACTAATATGACATCAAACAAGACCTAAAGACATCTCTGAAATATCTGTATCTCTGAAATATCTCTGGCAGACAATCCTTTGAGGTGATTCTAGACGTGTTCTAGACCTAAAGAAATATCTCTCAAATATCTATAGACGTGTTGTGAGTTTTAAAGCCTGAGGTAGCTGTCTGGTCTGACAGGCGTTCCAGAAGATGAGAGACATCGTAGAAGACGTGGTGATAAACAAATAAAAGAAGGTCCAGTCTCAGTCTCATCCCAACCAAAGCTATCATTTCCAGAGCAGCTGGAACGAATTAATGACACGTCTTGTCAAAGCCTTTTCTCTTCAACACACTCTTCAAAGCAGAAGAGGAGGGACAAGCCTTTGAAAAAAGTACAGCTCAGGTTTCTCAGTACCTCCACAGTTTCTCAGTACCTCCACAGTTTCTCAGTATCTCCACAGTTTCTCAGTACCTCCACAGTTTCTCAGTACCTCCACAGTTTCTCAGTACCTCCACAGTTTCTCAGTATCTCCACAGTTTCTCAGTACCTCCACAGTTTCTCAGTACCTCCACAGTTTCTCAGTACCTCCACAGTTTCTCAGTACCTCCACAGTTTCTCAGTACCTCCACAGTTTCTCAGTACCTCCACAGTTTCTCAGTACCTCCACAGTTTCTCAGTATCTCCACAGTTTCTCAGTACCTCCACAGTTTCTCAGTACCTCCACAGTTTCTCAGTACCTCCACAGTTTCTCAGTACCTCCACAGTTTCTCAGTACCTCCACAGAGAAACAAGACAGATAAATGGTAAAGTTCTCAGCAGGGTTGGGGTCAATTCCATTTCAATTCAGGAAGTAGTGAAATTTACCAAATCAGTTTACTTCCTGAATTGACTAAATTTAAATGGAATTGACCTCAACCCTGGTTCTCAGGGCCTTCTGGTGTTCTTGTCTTTTACCCCATCCTAGTGGACTGAGGGGTTGACATAGAATGACCCTAATACTAAGATGAAGGAGAAATACAGATAAACTCTGTATCTACATCGTTCTGGCTTTCCTCACTGCTGCTCTGCTATCAGTCGGAGCTGGAAATAAACCAGACCCCTAGGTTGAACTACAGCAGACCAGACAACTAGTTGAAACAGCAGACCAGATCAACTAGGTTGAACGACAGCAGACCAGATCAACTAGGTTGAACGACAGCAGACCAAATCAACTAGGTTGAACGACAGCAGACCAGATCAACTAGGTTGAACAACAGCAGACCAGATCAACTAGGTTGAACGACAGCAGACCAGATCAACTAGGTTGAACGACAGCAGACCAGATCAACTAGGTTGAACGACAGCAGACCAGATCAACTAGGTTGAACGACAGCAGACCAGATCAACTAGGTTGAACGACAGCAGACCAGATCAACTAGGTTGAACAACAGCAGACCAGATCAACTAGGTTGAACAACAGCAGACCAGATCAACTAGGTTGAACTACAGCAGACCAGATCAACAGCTGTTTTTTTCTGGAGGAGAGAGAATAGAAGAAAACAACTATTTCAGGAAGCATTAGGATTAGATTAGATTAGATTAAGGGGAGAGCGAGAGGCGGATATCCGACATCCCGACCATTGCAAAAACCAAACACAGAAACCCACACCACTGCTTGGCTTGGCAGCTCCATTTGACCCAATCCAGACCTTAGATAAAGCTATTTTTACTGAGTCTGAGAAAAGTTGTGAGGTCTATCAGTTCTTATCAGCCTTCAGCAACAGAGAGGTGGTAGTAACCTTAGACATATACCCTTATAGAGACAGACAGAGAGAGAGAGAGAGAGAGAGAGAGAGAAAGAGAGAGAGAGAGAGAGAGAGAGAGAGAGAGAGAGAGAGAGAGAGAGAGAGAGAGAGAGAGAGAGAGAGAGAGAGAGAGAGACAGACAGAGA
>NC_140009.1:3736560-3865040 GCF_964263955.1 Coregonus lavaretus | reverse complement strand
GTATTTACGGACTCTAGTATACCATGCCATGCTCTGTGCTGAGGCCCCTGCTTTGACTGAAATAGAGTATAAATAGATAGTAAATAGAGGTGAAATAATAATTTAACAAATGAGTTTTAAAGGTTGAAATAGATTGGTAAATAGAGGTGAAATAGTAATTTAACAAATGAGTTTTAAAGGTTGAAATAGATTGGTAAATAGAGGTGAAATAGTAATTTAACAAATGAGTTTTAAAGGTTGAAATAGATTGGTAAATAGAGGTGAAATAATAATTTAACAAATGAGCTTTAAAGGTTGAAATAGATTGGTAAATAGAGGTGAAATAATAATGTAACAAATGCGTTTTAAAGGTTGCTTCATGCCAGTGCCTTAACATAAGGAAAACATGGCCAGTGGTGGCCACTTGTTTATTTCTCTGGTATGGAACCTTGATTTCCACCTTTCTCACCTGAATAGAAGACGGCAACATGAGACTGCTGGTCCTGTGAACCCTTCAGAGACCTGTAGCCCATGCAGGAGGTAATGATGAGAGCTGAACCCTTCAGAGACCTGTAGCCCATGCAGGAGGTCATGATGAGAGCTGAACCCTTCAGAGACCTGTAGCCCATGCAGGAGGTCATGATGAGAGCTGAACCCTTCAGAGACCTGTAGCACATGCAGGAGGCCATGAGAGCTGAACCCTTCAGAGACCTGTAGCCCATGCAGGAGGCCATGATGAGAGCTGAACCCTTCAGAGACCTGTAGCCCATGCAGGAGGCCATGAGAGCTGAACCCTTTAGATACCTGTAGCCCATGCAGGAGGCCATGATGAGAGCTGAACCCTTCAGAGACCTGTAGCCCATGCAGGAGGCCATGAGAGCTGAACCCTTCAGAGACCTGTAGCCCATGCAGGAGGCCATGAGAGCTGAACCCTTCAGAGACCTGTAGCCATGCAGGAGGTAATGATGAGAGCTGAACCCTTCAGAGACCTGTAGCCCATGCAGGAGGTCATGATGAGAGCTGAACCCTTCAGAGACCTGTAGCCCATGCAGGAGGTCATGATGAGAGCTGAACCCTTCAGAGACCTGTAGCACATGCAGGAGGCCATGAGAGCTGAACCCTTCAGAGACCTGTAGCCCATGCAGGAGGCCATGATGAGAGCTGAACCCTTCAGAGACCTGTAGCCCATGCAGGAGGCCATGAGAGCTGAACCCTTTAGATACCTGTAGCCCATGCAGGAGGCCATGATGAGAGCTGAACCCTTCAGAGACCTGTAGCCCATGCAGGAGGCCATGAGAGCTGAACCCTTCAGAGACCTGTAGCCCATGCAGGAGGCCATGAGAGCTGAACCCTTCAGAGACCTGTAGCCCATGCAGGAGGCCATGATGAGAGCTGAACCCTTCAGAGACCTGTAGCCCATGCAGGAGGCCATGAGAGCTGAACCCTTCAGAGACCTGTAGCCCATGAGAGCTGAACCCTTCAGAGACTGTAATCAGAATACTCCGTAATGAAGAGCTTCACAAAGTTAAGGTATTTCATTTCACCAGAGAGAGAGAGAGAGAGAGAGAGAGAGAGAGAGAGAGAGAGAGAGAGAGAGAGAGAGAGGGGAGAGAGAGAGAGAGAGAGAGAGAGAGAGAGAGAGAGCGAGAGAGAGAGAGAGAGAGAGAGAGAGAGAGAGAGAGAGAGAGAGAGAGAGATCTCTGCCATAAGATGAGGGACAGTGTCTGACAGACCAACCAACCTGCACATGTCATCTATATTGTTATTGTTCAATGGTTATTTTGACCCTTGGTTATTGTTGTTTACTGTTGTCCCGTTGACAATATTTATTAATATTATTTTAATTATGTTCATATTGTAAATATCCAAAGTAAGCTTTGGCAATATGTACATTGTTACGTCATGCCAATAAAGCGAATTGAGAGAGAGAGAGAGAGAGAGAGAGAGAGAGAGAGAGAGAGAGAGAGAGAGAGAGAGAGAGAGAGAGAGAGAGAGAGAGAGAGAGAGAGAGAGAGAGAGAGAGAGAGAGAGAGAGAGAGAGAGAGAGAGAGAGAGAGAGAGAGACAGAGAGAGAGAGAGAGACAGAGAGACAGAGAGAGAGAGATTGTTACAACACTGTATATAGACATAATATGACATTTGAAATGTCTTGATTCTTTTGAAACTTCTGAGTGTAATGTTTACTGTTAATATTTATTGTTTATTTCACTTTTGTTTATAATCTACTTCACTTGCTTTGGCAATGTTAACATACGTTTCCCATGCCAATAAAGCCCTTAAATTGAAATTGAATTGAAATTGAATTGAAATTGAATTGAGACAGAGACAGAGACAGAGACAGAGACAGAGACAGAGCGAGAGAGAGAGAGAGAGAGAGAGAGAGAGAGAGAGAGAGAGAGAGAGAGAGAGAGAGAGAGAGAGAGAGAGAGATTTTTAAAAAAAGCAGTCTTTAAAACAGTCTGCTATTAGCTTTGGGGACTCACTCAGGACCACGTAGCGGTCTGTATTTACAGTGATGACTGTCTATATACTCTCCACAGAGACAACCTGTTATCTTAACACAGCCTGAACATTAGTTAGGCCACACCATGAGAATGAGCCTCAAAACAGCTGTTCAGGATGGTTAAATTAGCAGTTAGCACTCTGGAATTCACTAGTCGAGTTAATGAGGTTTGGAAAGATGGCTGCCGGGAGACTAACTAAATACTGACATTCTTTCTCAACCTTTTCAATTACATTTCAAATTAATAAAAAATGGAGTAATATTGAATACTGTACATTTACACACACACACACACACCTGGCTTATATTTGAAGAGTAATTGCATATGTCACATGATCAAGAAAGAAAACGTCAGAAAATCGATAAATCAATACCTAGTAGAATAGAGTGGAGGATCTACATTTTACACTAAGGACGGCCTGAGGCCAAAACATTTTCACCTTTCATTTATGCACTTT
Source organism: Coregonus lavaretus (assembly GCF_964263955.1). NCBI lineage: Eukaryota > Metazoa > Chordata > Actinopteri > Salmoniformes > Salmonidae > Coregonus > Coregonus lavaretus. Next base: position 3,862,100 of record NC_140009.1, on the reverse strand, counting down.
CTTGCATTGTGATTTTTTGGGGCACCATGATGTTGTAATAAACATCTTTATTTTGCATTCAAGCCTCAGTTTTGGATGTTTTTTTTGTGTGTTTTTTTTCGACAGTTTGCGGGTCTCTATCTCTTCCAGTGTTGTTATTTTGACACTATTCAGTAGAAAGGACCTTAAAAGAGTGCAGACGGCTTCTTAACATTTTGGTTCCTTGATGAAGACAAGGAGTGCCACCTATTGGTGAAGATAAAGCAGAGGCCCTTCTAAAAGAGGAGTGAAAAACGGGGGGTTTTAGTTCTGGGTTTCGGAGATTAAAGGTCATGAACAGTCAAGATCATGTTTTTCATGACATTTAATGATATTTGGATGAAACCAGATCAAAGTATGATGACCAAAGTATGAAAAATGACTGTGCAGATTGACATCAGTAACCACGTTCCCATCCACACTTTTTATGCGAGTAAAGTCATGGCATATAAAAAAAAATCACGAAAGCTGTGACAGAAACAGGAAGTTTCGGTACAATTTTATAAATGCAGACAGATCATTTTTTTTAGTTCGACATGGTGGGATCTTTTTGTGTCTGTAAAATTAATTATGCGAGAAATAGCAGTGGAAACCCATCATAATCATAAAAACCATCATATCAAAGTAAACTTGGGAGTCGCGCGATTATATGGTGTGTGGTCCTCCCACTACGACTCGGGAAACCATGCAGTTCATTAGGCTACAGATTAAATTAATGATGATGAACTTCACAGGGTGATGAAAGTCACACTACGAGCTTGATGCTCCTTTCCGATAAATGTTGAGGGTCTTATTCTGGTGACATGATGATCAGTGCTTGACTGCCGTTTGACAATTTAAAATATGATGAAATTATTATGGATAAGAGTGATAATATTTTAAATCTACATTTACTCTACATTTACATTTACATTTTCGTCATTTAGCAGACTCTCTTTATCCAGAGTGACTTACAAATTGTCATCACAGTCATATTGGCACTGAAAGGTATAGATCAGGGGTGTCAAACGTCCGGACCGCGGGCCGGATCAGGCCCGCAAACGGGTTTAATCCGGCCCGCGAGATGATTTTGTAAAGTATAAAAATGAGCTGCAATTTTTCAATAAAAGAAACTGCTGTTCCAATTGTGTCCACTGGATGGCGCAATAGCAATTGTGTTAAGCAAGCAAACTGTTTATACCGGGGCAGAGCAAATAGGTCAAGCAAGTGCAGCCAGTCCGGATGAGCTACTTTGTTTTGCCCGCGATATTTATTACGGCTTCTACTTTTAACATTATGTGCTTTGGCACCCTCATTGCCCCAATATGTCTCTGTCAAAAAAGAGAAAAGTGGACACAGAGTGCAGAGTGTTCCAAGAAAAATTGTCATCCTTCTATTTATTCACGGAATTGAATGGGAAAGCTGTATGTTTGGTGTGTTCACAGCATGTTGCAGTGCTGAAAGAATATAACCTTCGTCGCCACTTTGTGAGTCTTCATGCCGACAAATATGACAACTTTCAAGGACAGCGGAGAAGAGAGAAGGTGAATGAACTGTTGGTGGGTCTGAAGAAACAGCAGTCTGTGTTTACTCACAGCCGAGACATCAGTGACGCTGCAGTGAAAGCTAGCTACCTCATTGCTAATGAAATCGCAGTGGCTTCAAAACCATTTAGTGAGGGTGAATTTGTAAAAACATGCATGATGAAGGCAGCAGAGATTGTGTGCCCTGAAAAGCACCAGGCTTTTGCAAATATCAGCCTGACAAGAAACACAGTTGCAGACAGGATTTCCGATCTTTCAGTGGATTTGGACAGCCAGTTGAAGCAAAAAGTAAAGTCATTTATTGCGTTTTCGGTTGCAATTGATGAAAGCACGGACATTACAGATGTTGCACAACTGGCCATTTTCATCCGCGGAGTTGATGACACATTGACCGTCACCGAGGAGTTCGTGGAGTTGGTGCCGATGACAGATACAACGACAGCAGCTGATATTTTTACCGCACTCGTTGGCGCGCTGGACAGGGTCGGAGTGGACTGGTCCCGCGCTGTCAGCCTGGCTACAGATGGTGCGCCCTCAATGATCGGGAAAAAAGCAGGCGTTGTGACAAAGTTCAGAGAGAAAGTGCAATCTGCAAATGGAGGACGTGATTTTTGGACTTTTCACTGTATTTTGCACCAGGAGGCTTTGTGTTGCAAGTCATTAAAGATGGATAACGTCATGAAGGTGGTCATCCAAACTGTTAATTTAATCCGATCCAGAAGCCTGAATCACCGTCAGTTTGACAGCCTTCTCAGAGAGAAAGACCACATCTATGGCCTGCCATACCACACTGAGGTAAGATGGTTAAGCCGAGGTGCTGTGCTGAGGCGTTTCTTTGATTTACGAGAAGAAATTGAACAGTTCATGGAAGAAAAGGGCAAACCAGTGTTAGAATTTAATTCCGCAGAATGGATGCAGGACCTTGCATTTATGGTGGATGTTACAGAGCACCTGAATAACTTGAACAAACAGCTGCAAGGGCACAACAAAGTTGCCACGCAGTATTATGACAGCATACGTTCTTTCAAGTTGAAGCTGTCATTGTGGGAGACGCAACTCGCCGGTGGTGATGCAGCTCACTTCCCCTGTCTGAAAAATGTGTGCGCGACCCAACATGTGGCAGACATGAAGCGGTTCAAAGATAAAATAACGGGACTGTTAAGGGAGTTTGAGCAATGCTTTTAGATTTTTGGTGAACTGGAGAAAGACTTCAAAGTTTTTTGTTCGCCATTCACCGTGAATCCCTCGGATTTGAAGGGCAAATTTGCCGCAGCTGGCTTGGAGACATTTTATCAGAATCTCTTGCCAGGTTACCCCAACTTGACAGCCCTCGCTGCAAAACTGTTGTGCATGTTTGGAACCACATATCTTTGTGAGCAAGTTCTCTGTAATGAGCATAAATAAAACAAAGCTGCGCTCAAGGCTCACGCACAAGCACTTTAATCACATCCTGAAGTTGGCTGCCACTCAGGATGTGACGCCTGATATTGATGCGCTGGTGAAAGCTAAAAGTTGCCAGGTATCAGGAGTCAAATAAACTATGCAACCCCACTTAAAGTGCTGCATGAGACACCCTGATATAGTTCTGTGATCTGTGATATACTTCTGTGAATCACTGAGGCATTGTGTGTTTGTGTGTTGTTTGTCCTCAGAATTTCAAATAACTTGAGGTGTTTTATGATTAATAGTGATGTTGTGCTTTTGGACACACTGTCCTCAGGCTCCAGCTTTATGTTTATATGTTTTTATGTTGATGTGCTATTGTTTTTAATTGATTTTATTTTATTTGTATATTTAACCTATTCTTGACTCTGTGGTTCTTGCACTTGTTTGGGGAACAGGATTTCATTATTTGTATCTACATTTCTGCCTGAGAAATGACACCCTGATATAGTTCTGTGATCTGTGAAACAGTTCTGTTAATCACTGAGGCATTGTGTGTTTGTGTGTTCTTTTTCTTTAGAATTTTCAAATAAACTTGAGGTGTTTTATGATTAATAGTGATGTTGTGCTTGTACTATTTTGGACACACTGTCCTCAGGCTCCAGCTTTATGTTTTATGTTGATAGTATTAAAACAAAGAAAACAATCTGAAGTTGTTGTTTTTAAGTTATATATACCATGATTTTACCGGTCCGGCCCACTTGGGAATAGATTTTCCTCCATGTGGCCCCTGAGCTAAAATGAGTTTGACACCCCTGGTATAGATAGTTAGACATAGAGCTGGTGCTAAACTGTAACATCCTGCTAAGTGACCAATAAAGGAGCTGCTATAGAAGGAGAAGGGATGTTATTGGTGCCAGAAGCAGACTCAGTCACGACAGCCAAAAGAGGGAAGCTGCGAGCTGTCGGCTAAAGCGCATGTGCCAAGACCAGAGTAGGCAAATCTGCTATTAGTCAACAGTTTGTAACAAAACTAAATCGGTAGAGTTGAAAATGCAATGGAAAAAAACATGCGGATTTTAAAACACTTGTCGCCAATTAGATGGAAACCTAGCTACGAATGCAATTTCAATGTTGTTTGAGTTGCTTTGTGTATCACCAAGTTTTCTTGAGATTATTTTACGGCAACACTGCTCACTCCATCCAAGTTTTTTTTTTGTTGACATAGGCGTTTCAAAGAGCTGTCAAGTCAAGGCGAGCTCATGAATATAAGATCCCTGCTATTTTACATGGCAATCTTGAATTACTGTTAGGGACCTTTAAAGCATGGTAGAATAAGTTTTAAGTGACTATCTTATCGTTAGAGCTCACTGTTTATAGTAGACCATGCTGCATGCATTTTCTGCCCTGTATTTAATGGCAGGTTCTCTATTGGCTGGTATTACCATGGTAAGGAACTGCCCCGGGGAACGGGTTGGTTCTGCATGGATGATGTCAGCTAATCCAAACTGAGTAAATGTACATGCACACTAACAATTAAATATTAAAACTGATTATGTCAGGTAATCCACTGGTCTTGTAAACACATGACTCTGCTTATCCCTAATCGGCGGGAGGTCGTAATCGAAGTAAGCATACCTCGTTTTCTGAGCAATCTTTGAATTATTAGGACATGTCAACGCCTAAAGCCTGTCGCTTGCTTCCCAGTCGAAACAGTTCGCAGTATATATTATGATGACATTTTGTGACGTTTTTGTTCATTTTGGTGTTCGTGCACATGACATTTTTTCTTGAGGCCTTTGAAAGTTCGGTAGCCAAAGTCTTTAAATTAAAGGAGTTGCCCATCCCAGTCTTCGTCATTGATCGGTCAACAGGACTAGTAGGAGTGGGAACTATGGACGGGGATTCTTCAATGAAGTGTTTGCTGTCATTGAGAAATACTGCACCAAACATCTTAGTTAGATGTAAAAGACCTCCTCGGCAAAAACGTCAACATTTATTACCGATTTCTTGATTTATCTTAGATTAACTCTGACTATTTTGAGGGAGTGTATACGGCTGTGTTGTTACGACGTCTCAAGAAGGACAAATAATATTGCCGCTTTTTTCTCGTTTTTCAAGCGAAGGTCTTTTAGGGAGTATGTACAGACGTTCATTTCGCCTAGCCGAGTTGTGCTAGCAGCAACGCGAACCTAGTATTGTTGGGTTCTATTTTCTCATAATTGGATCTGTATGTGATGAATAGCTTAGAAGGAATGCATTAATGAGGAGCATAGGTTTGTACTATACTGATATAAATTGTTTCACATAACAGGCTGTGATTCATGTGTGGAACATTAGGGGTAGGACAGATAAGACTTGTATTTCTTACAGATATGAACACTCTCTCTTTGTTGTCTGTGAAACCGTCCTTGAACGTGGGTACATGGAGTACAGTGGAATGGTGTCTTTAGGGTGCTGACTCCGCAGGTTATTATGATAGCAACTTATGCCTGGGAACGGTGGAGCGCCAAGGGGTGGAGCGCCAAGGGGTGGAGCGCCAAGGGGTGGAGCGCCAAGGGGTGGGACTAACCCGTGCACCAACGGATTGGCTGAGTAAAGTCTAAACCACACTCAGTCCTTTACTCTGATTGGCCAACAGAAGAGGTGGGAACTATCTGTCAGAGTATTTGAGAAATAACCTGTAAACAATGTGTTAGTTCTCTGAGTGCCCTGCATGGTATTTCAGTGGACCCGTATATACGAACCTTCATACTTATCATACATACATTTTGCATATAATAAATTAAGCTTGGATTGAAGATCTCTTGATTCTTATTCCAATACCAGATTTGAATTACGCAATTTCTAACAATTGGTGACCTCCGACTGTGATCTGGTAGCGGAACTTCACTTCGCTGGAATTCATCCAGCCTATTGGACAATCGCTGTCTTCGAATCGTGTGTTTCACAAATTGCCCGGGCTTCTAAAAAGGTAAGCAAAACACCTATTGTAATATAACTAAAGTTTTGCACATTGGCTTTATCCAAATTAATTTTGTGAAGCACCTGTTTGATGTAAGTGAACCCTATTGTACTATAAATAACGATTACAGTATACTATTTCGATTTCATAATATACTATGCAAATGTTTGATAATTGTGATGGTTAAACCCATGGGAGTGCGAGCTATGACTAGAGACTCATAGGAGGCACTTTAAAGTAGATTAGACAGTGCGACGCTATGACTAAGGCTCATAGGAGGTACTTTAAAATAGATTAGATAGTGCGACGCTATGACTAAGGCTCATAGGAGGTACTTTAAAATAGTTTAGACAGTGCGAGCTATGACTGAGGCTCATAGGAGGTACTTTAAAATAGATTAGATAGTGCGACACTATGACTGAAGGCACTCCAGGAATATTTTTCATCTCTTCAAAATCGACTTCCCATGAGATGCCAGATATAACATGAGGGGTGCCCTGTTCCGAAGGGACACAACGCACGTTCCTTCTGATCCGCAGAAGCACAAAAAATCAAAACAATCCCGCCTCTCGTGATCCTCACAGTCTTCACTTTACCCAGCATTCTCTCCACCAGTTTGGATATCTCAAATGGTTTCTTTACCCAGCATTCTCTCCACCAGTTTGGATTTCTCAAATGGTTTCTTTACCCAGCATTCTCTCCACCAGTTTGGATATCTCAAATGGTTTCTTTACCCAGCATTCTCTCCACCAGTTTGGATATCTCAAATGGTTTCTTTACCCAGCATTCTCTCCACCAGTTTGGATTTCTCAAATGGTTTCTTTACCCAGCATTCTCTCCACCAGTTTGGATCGATCATGCTGTTTAATCAGCTTCTTGATATGCCACACATGTCAGGTGGATGGATTATCTTGGCAAAAGAGAAATGCTCACTAACAGGGATGTAAATACATTTGTGCACAAATTTTTTTTAGAAATAATATTTTTGTGCGTATGGGACATTTCTGGGATCTTTTATTTCAGCTCATGAAACACTTTACATGTTGCGTTTATATTTTTGTTCAGTGTACATTGCTCCAAGATGGCACCCTATTCCTGGCCTACACTGTGCACTATTTTCTATCAGGGCCCATAGGGTGATCTATACTAGTGCACTGGCAATGGGGTCCCATTTAGGATGCATTCCTCAATCATTGATGGGTTTTAATAATTTGCTCATTAAATCCACTAAATATGAGTATAAATGACACCACATATTCAAAGTCTATCGCAGCTGAAAGGATAACAGGAGACTGTAATAGTCAGCTGCCAGGGAAGGACATGAGGCTGTAATAGTCAGCTGACAGGGAAGGACATGAGGCTGTAATAGTCAGCTGCCAGGGAAGGACATGAGGCTGTAATAGTCAGCTGACAGGGAAGGACATGAGGCTGTAATAGTCAGCTGCCAGGGAAGGACATGAGGCTGTAATAGTCAGCTGCCAGGGAAGGACATGAGGCTGTAATAGTCAGCTGCCAGGGAAGGACATGAGGCTGTAATAGTCAGCTGACAGGGAAGGACATGAGGCTGTAATAGTCAGCTGCCAGGGAAGGACATGAGGCTGTAATAGTCAGCTGCCAGGGAAGGACATGAGGCTGTAATAGTCAGCTGCCAGGGAAGGACAGGAGGCTGTAATAGTCAGCTACCAGGGAAGGACATGAGGTTGTAATAGTCAGCTGCCAGGGAAGGACATGAGGTTGTAATAGTCAGCTACCAGGGAAGGACATGAGGCTGTAATAGTCAGCTGCCAGGGAAGGACATGAGGCTGTAATAGTCAGCTGCCAGGGAAGGACATGAGGCTGTAATAGTCAGCTACCAGGGAAGGACATGAGGCTGTAATAGTCAGCTGCCAGGGAAGGACATGAGGCTGTAATAGTCAGCTGCCAGGGAAGGACATGAGGCTGTAATAGTCAGCTGCCAGGGAAGGACATGAGGCTGTAATAGTCAGCTGCCAGGGAAGGACATGAGGCTGTAATAGTCAGCTGCCAGGGAAGGACATGAGGCTGTAATAGTCAGCTGCCAGGGAAGGACATGAGGCTGTAATAGTCAGCTGCCAGGGAAGGACACGAGGCTGTAATAGTCAGCTGCCAGGGAAGGACATGAGGCTGTAATAGTCAGCTGCCAGGGAAGGACATGAGGCTGTAATAGTCAGCTGCCAGGGAAGGACATGAGACTGTAATAGTCAGCTGCCAGGGAAGGACATGAGGCTGTAATAGTCAGCTGCCAGGGAAGGACACGAGGCTGTAATAGTCAGCTGCCAGGGAAGGACATGAGGCTGTAATAGTCAGCTGACAGGGAAGGACATGAGGCTGTAATAGTCAGCTACCAGGGAAGGACATGAGGCTGTAATAGTCAGCTGCCAGGGAAGGACATGAGGTTGTAATAGTCAGCTGACAGGGAAGGACATGAGGTTGTAATAGTCAGCTGCCAGGGAAGGACATGAGACTGTAATAGTCAGCTGCCAGGGAAGGACACGAGGCTGTAATAGTCAGCTATTCCCACGGGGGGGGGGCAGTATGAAAAATGTATCACTCACTAACTGTAAGTCGCTCTGGATAAGAGCATCTGCTAGAATAACTAAAAATGTAAAAGTCAGCTGTTTGCACTAAACCACTGGATTTCAAAAATAACCATTTAAGGCTGACAGCCTCATGTCCTTCTCATAGAATTGTGTGATGATCATCCTTGATATTTTCCTGAACTTTCCAATAGCTTAGATGCATTTCAGAGCACTCCACAGCATACTTCCTTCAGACTGAAATTTGCCACATCTTGTGCTATAACTTGAGATAATGGCAATAAGGTCAGATTCTAAAGATTCATAAAATTATTGTACATGTTTGTTTCTGATACCCCCAAGTGTCCTAAAATAGAGAATCAAATAGCTTAATGGTCCATGTTAATAGTATCTATAATGTCATGCATCTAGGATGGGTATGGCGGTTCGCCCAGTGATTTTCTTTGACAAAAGTGGCTCCCATGGCAATATTAGTGACTGATTTAAATATAAATGATGATGATCATGGTGATAAATAAAATGGTGATGATTTAAGGCATCACAATCCCCTTTATTCCTTTCAAATGCAATTTTGATAATAAATAAATTACCACTTGCTTGGAGTCGGGCATCTTTCACACATGCATGGAAGCAAACAAATCTTTTTTTTTTTTAAATCATTGGTTGAAACATATGAAATAGGGGTAATATAAATAATCTTAGACCAGGGATGGGCAACTCCAGTCCTCGGGGGCCTGATTGGTGTCACACTTTTCCCCCAGTCCCAATTTACACACCTGACTCCAATAATCAAGTAATCATGATATTCAGTTTGGAATGCAATTAGTTTATTCAGCTGTTTTGCTAGGGATAGAGAAAAAGTGACACCACTTTGGCCCCCGAGGAATGGAGTTGCCCATCCCAGTCTTACACTAAAGGAGTTGCCCATCCCAGTCTAAAGGAGTTGCCCATCCCAGTCTTACGTACTAATGATGCCACTCGAAACAAATTCATTTGACATGTTTTATTTTACAAAGAGATTTCAGAGCTGCATGTCCCAGACTAGAAGTTCCTGTTAGGAAAAGAAAAAAGCTAATTAGAACACATCAATGGGTACATTACATCCGGCAGTGCTGTAGTAGTAGAGTCAAAATGACAACGGTAGCCGGTATGATGCTGATTAACATTAGTGAACTATTTACAAAAATATCATTAGTAGACCCAGACCGATAATAGCTTAGGCATTTATGACACCAATAAGACCCTGATAACGGTAGAGGCCATAAATATGAACAACAGAAGTCTCAGGAACTTTAGAACAGTTTTTCCCCAATCCTGGGGGACTCCAGCATCACATTTACATTTGACATTTTAGTCATTTAGCAGACGCTCTTATCCAGAGCGACTTACAGGAGCAATTAGGGTTAAGTGCCTTGCTTAAGGGCACATAGACAGATTTTTCACCTAGTCGGCTCGGGGATTAGAACCAGCGACCTTTCGGTTACTGGCACGACGCTCTTAACCACTAAGCTACCGGCCGCCTGATGAGGTACTGACTAGAACAAACGAGTGTGTTAGTGCTAGGGTAAAAACCAGGAAGTGCTAGGGTAAAAACCAGGAAGTGCTAGGGTAAAAACCAGGAAGTGCTAGGGTAAAAACCAGGAAGTGCTAGGGTAAAAACCAGGAAACAGCCACCCTCCCTGATCACTCACCTGACTTCATGTTAGAAAGATTTTATCCAATCATGTGCACATCAGTGGTAACCAAGGGAGGCTTTTTTTATTTATTTTTTTAACAGATGATCTGTGCCCCTAGCATGAAGCAGCATTTTCCCCTCACTGAACAGAGCTGATGGATGAATAAGGACTCATTCCATCTTCCCCTGACAGATATAATACTCCGTGCCTTGTCCAGTTGACTGCGGGTTAATTACTTTTGTAGTAACCATATTCTCAGACCTAAGGGAGGCTCATTTCTGCATTTAAAGACTAGCACAGGTCAACAACTGACAGGTGCAAAGGGCTCAGGTGAAAGGGGACAGGATGCCACTTGGGATGCAACCAGACGCCCGTACTTACTTGGACACGATGCTGTCAGTCTTAGCCAGCCTCAGGAGGGAGTCGTCAGCCTCACCCTGCAGGAAGGGACAGGAGAGTCCGTTAGACAGCTTACCCTTTATATACACACACACACTTCTCATCACAAAGAAAAGGCACAATATCAAATGATGCCATGGCTTCCTCTCCAGAATCTACACTGATGTGGAAGAACTGGACAGTTCATTAGACAGTTCACCTTTTTTTACACGCCTCACATCTCATTACACTAATGCTTTGTATTCAGGACATGGAAGTTCATTTCTTTGACACGTTTGTTGCAGTTTTACTTTAGTGCCTCATTGCAAACAGGAGATGCGTGTTTTGGAATATTTTGTATTACGTACCGGCTTCTTTTCACGCTCATTTTAGGTTAGTATTGTGGAGTAACTACAATGTAACACATCTCATAACACTACTCAGGGATGTGATCAGAAACATAGAAAATCAAGACTATAGGGGGATAGTTCAGTCATATGAACCCGGATGCTACGATCACAGATACGGTTGTTGCCCGTGGAAGTATTGTCTGAGGTTTGCCTATAACCTTGCGTTGGAAGAGACAGCAGGGCCTCAAACCATTTCAGTTCTCTAACAAGAGGACAGGGCCTCAAACCATTTCAGTTCTCTAACAAGAGGACAGGGCCTCAAACCATTTCAGTTCTCTAACAAGAGGACAGGGCCTCAAACCATTTCAGTTCTCTAACAAGAGGACAGGGCCTCAAACCATTTCAGTTCTCTAACAGACACTACAGGAGAGTACAGGTCCAATACAGATCAACAGCCTGCAACATCGCCTTGTAGGGTTACAAAATTAACTTTCCCTAAACTCCCAGGTATTCCCGAAATCCTGGTTAGGCGGCATCTCGGAATCAGGAGGGAACAAGCAGAAAATCCAGACTCCTCTAACCAGGATTTCTGGAATACCTGGGAATTTAGGGAAAAGTTACCGGAAATGTGCAACCCTTGCCTTGTGAAAAAATAGGAAACCTACCATTCTACGGATGGCACCGCAGATAGCGTAGGTTTTGAACTGGCCGTTGAAGCGACCGGTTACCTTGTCAACCTGCAAATAGAAAATACAAATGGGGAAATGGAATTAGTACAAATGAGATCTTAAGAGTAATCATGAGTAGAGTGCGCTAGGTTAACACTTCAGTTCAACAAAGACAGTACCAGGGTGCGTCCCAAATAGCACACTATTCCCTATACAGCGCACTGCCTTTGGGCCGACAGGGCCTCTGGACAAAGGCGCGTTCAGCAGGAATATTCTGGAATATTTAGAAGAGTTAGCCTTGAGCGAGATATGTCATCAGTAATGTTACCTCAGCAATGTTGATCTGGATGGAGGCATGGTCCTTGGCTCCAATGATCCTGTTGCTTGCAGAGCTGAAAGACAGGGGGAAAATGGAATTAGAGGGGGTGTATTCATCAGCGCTGTAAAGTTAGCTAGCGAATCACAAACCGGAAGGCACTATTCATTCTAATACATTAGCTACTCCAGAGAGCAACTGTATTTAATAAGGCACTTTTTAGACCAAGTAGTCACAAGTCGCTTTACAGATACATAGTCTTTACATCAAGTCACTTTACAGATACCTAGTCTTTACATCAAGTCACTTTACAGATACCTAGTCTTTACATCAAGTCACTTTACAGATACCTAGTCTTTACATCAAGTCACTTTACAGATACCTAGTCTTTACATCAAGTCACTTTACAGATACCTAGTCTTTACATCAAGTCACTTTACAGATACCTAGTCTTTACATCAAGTCACTTTACAGATACCTATAGTCTTTACATCAAGTCACTTTACAGATACCTAGTCTTTACATCAAGTCACTTTACAGATACCTATAGTCTTTACATCAAGTCACTTTACAGATACCTATAGTCTTTACATCAAGTCACTTTACAGATACCCAGTCTTTACAGCAAGTCACTTTACAGATACCTAGTCTTTAGATCAAGTCACAAGGTGCTTTACAGATACCTAGTATCTACATCAAGTCACTTTACAGATACCCAGTCTTTACATCAAGTCACTTTACAGATACATAGTCTTTACATCAAGTCACAAGGTGCTTTACAGATTTTTATTTTTATTTCACCAGGTAAGCCAGTTGAGAACAAGTTCTCGTTTACAACTGCGACCTGGCCAAGATAAAGCATAGTAGTGCGATAAAAACAACCTAGTCTTTACATCAAGTCACAAGTCACTTTACAGATACCTGGTCTTTATGTCAAGTCACAAGGTGCTTTACAGATACCTAGTCTTTACATCAAGTCACAAGGTGCTTTACAGATAAAAAGTCTAAAACCTCAAAGAACAAGAAATACATAAGAGAAGAGCTAGCTAACAAGCAGGTTAGTTAGTTGTCAGGAGACCCGACGTTGAATTTCATTGGATTCAACGTTGGGCATAAATACATTTGCATTTGGATCAGGAAAGTTTCCTTTCACAGCCTCTACAAGCCAATGTTGAATAAAAATGATATATATATATATTTTTTTTTTTACATACTTTACCGCTTGTCCGTGCAGTCGGTCCTTTTGCAGGTAGGAAAGTGAGACAATACAGCCACAGGAAAGTATAATTGCATCAACTTTTCAAAGCGCAGGTAGTGCGTTCAGATTTCTATCACCCGAAGCATGAGCACAAGATGAAAATTTGCAGAGCTCGTGTTTACATAGTTCTGTGCATGCTTCAGGTGATAGAAATTGGAACGTAAAGGTACGTTAAAAATATAATTTCACTCAGCATTCTGCCTCGTAGAGGAAACTTTCCTTGATCCAAATGCTAATTTATGCCCCCCGACTTACAATTCAATGAAAATCAACAGCGGGTTTCCCCGGGCTTGTTAGCCAGCCATCACAGGCTTCCATAATACAGTGGTGCTCTGGGTACTCACCATTTACGTGGGACGTACAGGTCCACGAATTCACCGGCGTCGTTCTGCATTCTGATTTTGGGTGATGATCGGTCACTCGATCTGTGAGTAGCAGAGGAAAACGATTAATAAACATTAAGCAGCTAGGCCCACACAGAAGTTCAGTGTATCGTAGTCCGGAAACCCGACATTGAATTTCATTAAATTGTACTTCGGGCATAAATGAGCGTTTGGATCAGGAAAGTTTCCTCTCGCGACCTCTACAAGCCAGAATGCTGAATAAAATAATACTTTACTGGTTGTCCCGTGTGGTTGGTTCTTCTACAGGTAGGAATGTGAGACAGGAACGTATAATTACATCAGCTTTTCAAAGCGCTGGTGGTACGTTCAGATTTCTATCACGTGAAGCATGCATGCGCGCTATGCAAGCCTGCTTCACGAGCTCATGCTTACATGGTTCTGCGTATACTTTAGGTGATAGACATCTGAACGTACTACCAGCGCTTTGAAAGTCGATTTAAGTATACTTTCCTGTGAATATATTGTCTCACATTTTATTCAACATTCTGGCTTGTAGAGGTCGACATAGCAGCGTTAATTTCATCGACCCTTGCTAGGTTTCCATCCAATTGGCAACAGATTTTCACGCGAATATTTTTAAAATCCGCATAAATTGAATATGCGCATTTTCCTGTTAAATATGTGCGTGATGACAGTGCACATAAAAAATAACCTTTACTGTTAAATTCACATTTACCAAATAAAAAAGTTAAAATGGGTTTCCATCAAATTTTCAACTGTTGGTTTTATCACAAAATGTTGTATTATGTAGCGAATGTGCCCACTCTTGTCTTGGCAAGTACGTTCAACAGTCCGGGTATAGCCTACATTACATTATTATAGAGAAAATAGCAGATTATTTTAATTGTCAAACTGCAGCCAAGCATCGATCATCATGTCACCAGAAAAAGACCCTAGATATGTAAAAAAACGCATTTTTTAGCCAAAGGGTATAATAATATGAATTATGTAGATACTCATCTAAGAAAACCAAACGGTACAAATCACATCTATCACAATCCGTTCAAAAGTTATTGGCGTTTCTACCCTTGTAGGAGTGACATAATTAGCGTGACAAAGAATAGAGTCCAGAGACAAATACAGTGCTAACTTTTCATATTACGAAATTCCTGTTATTTTACGAAGATTTCTCACGAAAACAAGCGCATCTCTGAAATGTCAACGGAGCACTGAGCTCTTTGTCTCAGCCTTTTACTTTAATTCAGCTCGTCATGCTAATGTTGCGACCCGCGGAAACAGACGACCACCACAACATGTCAAATCCTAAAAAGTTTGCTGCGAGAAAGCGGTAACATAGCTCAGTGCTTATTATCGGAACTATTAGGTTCCCAAATCTGACTTTTTGGATATGTTAATGTTAGAGACCCCACTGAACGATTCTGAATAATTTGTCTTGGTAAAATGTATTTTATAACATAAGGAAGTGATATTTCATCACCAAAGGAGCGCTCACACCCTACAAATAGCTAGCTACATTTGCGTACGCTTGCTAGTCTGAAAATGACTAGCAGTTTGCTCGAGTTAGGAAAAAAGCAACACTGCCTTATTATAGTAAGAATTTAATAAGACCCCGTTTTCCCCGAAAACAATGTCTCTAGTTGAGAGGTGAGGCTTTCTACTAGTTGCTAGTGGCTACGAAGCCATGTGAAATCTGCGTTGACGGCTCCAGCATGTGGCAAATAGCCGTAGCATGCCCTGTTTTTACCATAAAATATATCAAAATAACGTCAGCATTCAAACCAAACAAAGCACTACCGTTAGCGGAGCTGCTTAGCAATATATTATTTCACGAAATCGACATCCATGGTTGATAATAGTACAGTATTTTCGTATTTGTACAACAGAGAAAATGCCTCTCTCACCGTTGATAACAAATGGCTGACAGGAAAGAGAGAGTATAGCTACCGGAAGTTAAAGCCAGTTCGACTGGTGTTGCAAGCAATTACTTCCGTTGGACGATTAAAAAACGTATAAAATGTTCCTTTTTTGAAACTGCCATAGAAATAATGTATAATGGAATAGAGAGAGAGAGAGAGAGAGAGAGGACAACAACAACAACAACAACAACAACAACAACAACACAATTAGACCCAACCAAATCATGAGAAAACAAAAAGAGAATTACTTGACACATTGGAAAGAACAAACAAAAAAACAGAGCAAACTAGAATGCTATTTGGCCCTAAACAGAGAGTACACAGTGGCAGAATACCTGACCACTGTGACTGACCCAAATTTAAGGAAAGCTTTGACTATGTACAGACTCAGTGAGCATAGCCTTGCTATTGAGAAAGGCCGCCGTAGGCAGACCTGGCTCTCAAGAGAAGACAGGCTATGTGCACACTGCCCACAAAACGAGGTGGAAACTGAGCTGCACTTCCTAACCTCCTGCCAAATGTATGACCATATTAGAGACACATATTTCCCTCAGATTACAGCGATCCACAAAGAATTCGAAAACAAACCCAATTTTGATAAACTCCCTTATCTACTGGGTGAAAAACCACAGTGTGCCATCACAGCTGCAAGATTTGTGACCTGTTGCCACAAGAAAAGGGCAACCAGTGAAGAACAAACACCATTGTAAACACAACCCATATTTATGTTTATTTATTTTCCCATTTTTACTTTGACTATTTGCACGTTGTTACAACACTGTATATATACATAATATGACATTTGAAATATCTTGATTCTTTTGAAACTCCTGAGTGTAATGTTTACTCTTAATATTTATTGTTTATTTCACTTTTGTTTACTATCTACTTCACTTGCTTTGGCAATGTTAACATACGTTTCCCATGCCAATAAAGCCCTTAAATTGAATTGAATTGAATTGAATTGAGAGAGAGAGAGAGAGAGAGAGAGAGAGAGAGAGAGAGGTCTTATTATTATTTATTTGATTTCACCTTTATTTAACCAGGTAAGCCAGTTGAGAACAAGTTCTCATTTACAACTGCGACCTGGCCAAGATAAAGCAAAGCAGTGCGATAAAAACAACAACACAGAGTTACATATGAGGTAAACAAAACATAAAGTAAAAAATACAACAGAAAATATATATACAGTGTGTGCAAATGTAGCAAGTTATGGAGGTAAGGCAATAAATAGGCCATAGTGCAAAATAATTACAATTTAGTATTAACACTGGAATGATAGATGTGCAAGAGATGATGTGCAAATAGAGATACTGGGGTGCAAATGAGCAAAATAAATAACAATATGGGGATGAGGTAGTTGGGTGGGCTAATTTCAGAATGGCTGTGTACAGGTGCAGTGATCGGTAAGCTGCTCTGACAACTGATGCTTAAAGTTAGTGAGGGAGATAAGAGTCTTCAGCTTCAGAGATTTTTTGCAATTCGTTCCAGTCATTGGCATCAGAGAACTGGAAGGAATGGCGGCCAAAGGAGGTGTTGGCTTTGTGTTGCTATGGTGACCAATGACCTAAGATAAGACAGGGATTTGCCTAGAAGTGATTAATAGATGACCTGGAGCCAGTGGGTTTGGCGACGAATATGTAGTGAGGACCAGCCAACAAGAGCGTACAGGTCACAGTGGTGGGTAGTATATGGGGCTTTGGTGACAAAACGGATGGCACTGTGATAGACTACATCCAATTTGCTGAGTAGAGTGTTGGAGGCTATTTTGTAAATGACTTCACCGAAGTCAAGGATCGGTAGGATAGTAAGTTTTACGAGGGCATGTTTGGCAGCATGAGTGAAGGAGGCTTTGTTGCGAAATAGGAAGCCGATTCTAGATTTCACTTTGGATTGGAGATGCTTAATGTGAGTCTGGAAGGAGAGTTTACAGTCTAACCAGACACCTAGGTATTTGTAGTTGTCCACATACTCTAGGTCAGACCCGCCGAGAGTAGTGATTCTAGTCGGGTGGGCGGGTGCCAGCAGCGTTCGATTGAAGAGCATGCATTTAGTTTTACTAGTGTTTAAGGGCAGTTGGAGGCTACGAAAGGAGTGTTGTATGGCATTGAAGCTCGTTTGGAGGTTTGTGAACACAGTGTCCAATGAAGGGCCAGATGTATAGAAAATAATTAAATAAGCGTGAACATCTCAAGTGTCTATCCGTTTGATGCAGATTAGATAAACAAGTATAACAGGTAAATCATTTTATTAGGCAGATAACCATTCAGTTGTTGAAATATACATAATATTGTTAGACATATATTTATGAATACAATCATTCAAATATGCAATAACAAGATATTTCCTTCACCTTCAATATGAAGCAAACAATTGACAAGAAAGAAAAATACAGAATATGTAGGTATTCATTACATCACCTAAGTCAATAAATAGGTAGCATTTGAGAAACAATTCAAATAGATATCATTATATATGAAACTCTCCACAAGTGATAAAAATGTAAGTCTCTCTGGATAAGAGTGTCTGCTAAATGACTCACTACTGTAGTCTCTCTGGATAAGAGTGTCTGCTAAATGACTCACTACTGTAGTCTCTCTGGATAAGAGCGTCTGCCAAATGACTTACATGTAAATGGATTACACAATTCACAAAACCTGTGTTTAAATACCTCTAGAGGACTACACATCTAACCCAGAGCAGGGTTCACTGGAGATGCACTGTTGAGGCCTTTTGCTCCACTAGGAGCTAAAATAAATCAAGTAATTTTAACATTTAAATAACATTTACATTACAATTCATTGCGGTCATTTAGCAGACACTCTTATCCAGAGCCACTTACTGTCAGTGCATTCAACTAAGGTAGGTAAGACAACCACATATCACAAGTCCAGGAAGGAGGTAGAGTAAATCCAGAGGAATAGATCTCTGGAAGTAGCCACACTACAGCACATACTACGGCAGTAATAGTCCCATAGGGCTCTGGTCTAAAGTAGTGCACTATGTAGGGAATAGGGTGCCATTTGGGACACAGCCACTGCATAGCAGGCCAATACACTCCTCTACTCAGGAAGACAGCTAGCAGAAATCCTGTGACACTTATTCTCTTTAACACAGGTGCAGCCAACATTAACCGTGCAAGGACACTTGCAGAGAACAGTCTTATTTCCACATATTTTTCTGTGAATTACATCAATCTCGTACTGAATCGGCACTGCCTTCAGTCCCTTGACCATACAATCCGAGCAGGTGGCATTCCTGATGGTTTGTGGCGTCCTGTTGTCGTTCCTGTCATATCTGAAAGAGAAGGAATCAAAGATTAGTGAATCAGCTTCCACAAAAAATACAAACAACTGCTGCTACTACTAGTATTACTACTACGGGGGGGGGGTATAAACTACTCACGTGTAATTCCAGGGGGCCAGTGAGGTTTTCTCAATCAAAGCGCCATGGTTGGGAACATTCGGTTGCCTCGTTATTCGTGTTGATGTTGAGCCCACCTCTTTGCACCTTTCACTGGCAGGACAGCAGTAGGATGGAGAACTTCTACACAGAGCGTCCCTCACTAGACATGAAAGCAGCAAACCCTGAATTCACAGAAAAAAAGCCAATGTTGTCAGATCCAGAAACGGACTGGCCATAGAGTGCATACATTTTTCATACTGGCCCCCCGTGGGAATCGAACCCACAACCCTGGCGTTGCAAGCGCCATGCTCTACCAACTGAGCTACAGGAGGGGGGTTTGCGCAGAATTGAAGGGATGCTGGCGCTGCACAGAACGTGTATGACTAGACAGACACACCAGCAGACAACCCCGAATTACCAAAAAGACAACATTGTCAGATCCTCCCTAAACATATGTTGTGTCTCAAAATGGCACCCTATTCCATATATAGTGCACTACTTTTGATCAGGGCCCATAGGACTCTGGTCAAAGTAGTGCACTATATAGGGAATAGGGTGCCATTTGGGATGTAGCATTCTGTGCATTCACACCTACACAGACTACTCAATACAGTACACCAAACATGCACACTCTGTAGTGATTTACAATCATATTATTGCCGTGGAGTTGACAGGAATTTAGTAATCACTTTGGAATTGCACAGTAGTTGGCCAAATTGGTTTAAAGGGTTGTTTGTTTTGATTATTAAAGTGTAATAATAGTAAGTCAACCTAATGGGTAAACACATTGGCATCACTAGAGGAATTACAGTGTTATTACACGGCTAACGGAGGAACTATGTTAAGTGTAATTACAGTGTTATTACACAGCTATAGGAGGAACTATGTTAAGTGTTATTACAGTGTTATTACACAGCTAACGGAGGAACTATGTTAAGTGTTATTACACAGCTAAATTAGGAACTATGTTAAGTGTTATTACAGTGTTATTACACGGCTATAGGAGGAACTATGTTAAGTGTTATTACAGTGTTATTACACGGCTAACGGAGGAACTATGTTAAGTGTAATTACAGTGTTATTACACAGCTATAGGAGGAACTATGTTAAGTGTTATTACAGTGTTATTACACAGCTAACGGAGGAACTATGTTAAGTGTTATTACACAGCTAAATTAGGAACTATGTTAAGTGTTATTACAGTGTTATTACACGGCTATAGGAGGAACTATGTTAAGTGTTATTACAGTGTTATTACACGGCTAACGGAGGAACTATGTTAAGTGTTATTACACAGCTAAATTAGGAACTATGTTAAGTGTTATTACAGTGTTATTACACGGCTAACGGAGGAACTATGTTAAGTGTTATTACACAGCTAAATTAGGAACTATGTTAAGTGTTATTACAGTGTTATTACACGGCTATAGGAGGAACTATGTTAAGTGTTATTACAGTGTTATTACACGGCTAACGGAGGAACTATGCTAAGTGTTATTACAGTGTTATTACACGGCTAATGGAGGAACTATGTTAAGTGTAATTACAGTGTTATTACACAGCTATAGGAGGAACTATGCTAAGTGTAATTACATTGTTATTACACAGCTAAAGGAGAAACTATGCTAAGTGTTATTACACAGCTAAATTAGGAACTATGTTAAGTGTTATTACTGTGTTATTACACAGCTATAGGAGGGACTATTAAAATAGTTTTAATCTGCATCACACAGTGTCAATCTGAATCTGTCAGGGAGAAACCCCATTCATTTAAAGCCTAATTTCCTAGTGTACTCACCAGCAAGCTCATGGTCAACTTCATGTTGCGGCCTGAAGCAGTGTCTTCTGAGTCTTTCTGAAGCAATGAAAAGTGTTGCTCAGAGTGGTCTGGTCTCTTGAACCTGAAAATATATATACCTGACTAGGCTGTCCAGTCCTTCATAAATAGCCGATGTGACGTCAGCATGACCTCTTCCACGTGTCTGCGAACCGATCAGCGCTCGCTCTTTCTGTAACCACAACATATTTGCATCATTGTGTGGACAGTGCATCATAAATATTCCACCTCCAGTCAGAGATGGACTATCCTGAAATCCAGAACCTGCATTGCTTGTTCAAATATTTTTTATTGAACACACACAAGAATGGTGTATAGGTATGAAAGACACGTGTGCAGTTCTTATCTAAACATAAGAGTACAGACATGAACAACAAGACCCAGAGTTCTGGACACAAAACAAATATTACAAAACACGACATACAGAACAGGGACAGGTAGAAAGAAAAAGGGTAGATGTAACCCCCCCACTTTATCTCCCCCCCCCCCCCCCCTTATTCCACCCTATTCCCCTCCCGACTGCTCGAATGTCGGGGCCAGCACACGCTGCCCAAAGGTAGATTACAATATGACAAATGAGAGTGTGTTAAAAAGTACAAATTCACAGCGCCGACTGGTCCAAGTAAGAGAGGAAAGGCTGCCAGATTTGATCAAATGTTGATAATTTATTGTTCAGAATATATCTAATTCTTTCTAAGTGTACAGTGTTTGCCAATTCGCTGAGCGATAATTTGGTAGAGGGCGCTTCCCTCCTTTTCCAAAACAACAAGATTATCTTTTTTGCCGAAATGAGACTGTAAGAGATGAGTTGTTTTTGGGAGTTGGTTAATCCGTTTAGGGAATCGGACACTCCCAGGATTATTGCTAACATTGTACTCTGTGTCGTTGGCCCACAGTTATGCATGACAAGGACTGTTAGTTAAGGAGTGGAATGATAGCAAAAACAGACCGTTACCCAGGCTAGAGACAGACTAGAGACAGACTAGAGACAGACTAGAGACAGACTAGAGACAGACTAGAGACAGACTAGAGACAGACTGGTACCGAGGCTAGAGACAGACTAGAGACAGACTAGAGACAGACTAGAGACAGACTAGAGACAGACTAGAGACTGACTAGAGACAGACTAGAGACAGACTAGAGACAGACTAGAGACTGAGTAGAGACAGACTAGAGACAGACTAGAGACAGACTAGAGACAGACTAGAGACAGACTAGAGACAGACTGGTACCGAGGCTAGAGACAGACTAGAGACTGACTAGAGACAGACTAGAGACAGACTAGAGACTGACTAGAGACAGACTAGAGACAGACTAGAGACAGACTAGAGACTGAGTAGAGACAGACTAGAGACAGACTAGAGACAGACTAGAGACAGACTAGAGACAGACTAGAGACAGACTAGAGACAGACTGGTACCGAGGCTAGAGACAGACTAGAGACAGACTAGAGACAGACTAGAGACAGACTAGAGACAGACTAGAGACTGACTAGAGACAGACTAGAGACAGACTAGAGACAGACTAGAGACTGAGTAGAGACAGACTAGAGACAGACTAGAGACAGACTGGTACCGAGGCTAGAGACAGACTAGAGACAGACTAGAGACAGACTAGAGACAGACTAGAGACAGACTAGAGACTGACTAGAGACAGACTAGAGACAGACTAGAGACAGACTAGAGACTAAGTAGAGACTGACTAGAGACAGACTAGAGACAGACTAGAGACAGACTAGAGACAGACTAGAGACAGACTAGAGACAGACTGGTACCCAGACTAGAGACAGACCGGTACCCAGGCTAGAGACAGACTAGAGACAGACTGGTAACCAGACTAGAGACAGACTAGAGACAGACTGGTACCCAGACTAGAGACAGACTAGAGACAGACTAGAGACATACTGGTACCCAGGCTAGAGACAGACTAGAGACAGACTAGAGACAGACTAGAGACAGACTAGAGACAGACTGGTACCCAGGCTAGAGACAGACTAGAGACAGACTAGAGACAGACTGGTACCCAGACTAGAATGTGAACCAATCCTTACGCCCTTATGAAGGATGATGGCATTTGTTGTCCTCTCATTTGTTTGGCTGTTTCTATAAAAACACAGAAAAAGTGGCCTTTGTATTCTTCTATATCCTAGTAGACTATGGGGCCTGGAGAAACTGTCATTCACATGCAGCTATTGGAGGACAGTTGTTTTTAATCAGTGAAAGTCATTTTACATTTGATGTATCATTCAATATGGAGTAAAATAATACAGGAACTTTGCTTATTTAATCAAATAACAGAACTAGTTGTAGTTGTTAACCCCATTCACTCACCAGCCTTACCACTACTCTATTAGAAAAAAAGGTGCTATCAAGAACCTAAAAGGGTTCACATAGGAGAACCCTTTGAAGAACCCCTTTTGGCTCCAGATTTAACTATTTTTGGTCCATGTTCTACCTAGAACCAAAAAGGGTTCTACCTAGAACCAAAAATGGTTCTAGCTGGAACCAAAAAGGGTTCTACCTGGAACCAAAAAGGGTTCTACCTGGAACCAAAAAGGGTTCTACCTGGAACGATACAGGGTTCTTCTATGGGGATCAGCCGAATAACCGTTTTGAAATCCTTTTTTCTAAGAGTGTAGGAAGAGGTACTCGTTTATGTCTGTGCTGGCTAGTTGCACAAATATATATACATTTTTATATTTCTTTGTTTGTATTAATCCGTTTCTTTACTTGAAGGTTACAGGTGTACTATTATTACGATGAGGCATATACTTACATCATATACAATATAATCTCTATTGATCCGTTACACATAGACTACAGATATGTGTTACTGTTCTGTGTTGTGGAATTCCCCCGGTATTGACTCCTCTCCATCCCCTCTCTCTCTCTCTAGCTCTCTGCTTGTTTGTTTATAGACCTCGTGGGTTTCCACCGTACGAGTTGAAGCATGGAGAGAGTTTACCCTGTGGTAACTCCTAACCCTCGCTTTCCATATGGGCTATAAACAATGGTTGCGCAATGAAACTGAGCGGATATTTCAGACACGTTAGGCTATGGGTCATCCTGTAAAATGTAAAGATGTGTCATCTTAGCGTTCTCAAAAATACAAATAACTCCCTCTATTAAAATACAATGCAGAGGTGGACACATTCTCACTGCTCAATGGAAATTCCATCCCTACATCTGTCTAAATTCAAAACCAGACACGCAGGGTTCGAATTACAAGAGACGTCAGGCACCCCCCGGTAATCGACGGAATCCAAACCCTGCAGACACATACATAGGGGACGTTGTTTGTTTGGATCACTACCCAATAATTTAACTGTCTCAAAGCCCTTTAACCAAAAGCTGTCATAACACAAGCTACCTGTTCACAGCATCCACCTAATGCCGCTTTGCTTTATAGAACTTGTTCTCAGCTGGTTTACCTGGTTAAATAAAGGTGAAATAAAAATAAAAATAAAATGCAAGATCCGTCTTGTGCATCTCATACATAACACCTGGTAAGTCCTCCAAGAGAAGAAGAGGCTGGACATCAAAAGTACAGGAGCCACTACATACTCTTTATATCTATGTCCAGGATTTAACTCTGTACACAGAAAACATATGGTATCACATATAATAATGCACCATTGATAATGCATATTGCATTCCACAAACAGGTGCCTCATAGTTACCTTTTGTTCTACTGGGTATGCCTTAGTTAATACATGCTAAACACCCGGTACTGGAGCCTGCCTTTCTCTGTCGCTTTCAACCGCACACGGTGTGGTCAGCATGGGGGGAATCCTCCACTATCTCACACACACACACACACAGGCCTGGCCATGGAAATGATATGTAAAGGATACCCACACTACAGATACTAGTAGTAGAGTCTCTCAGGAAATACCACTCAGTGGTGTGTGGGTGAGGGAACCCTCAGCTGTAGTTCGTTGTCTCTGATTGGGGACCATACTTAGGCAGCCTATTGGCACTAGTGGGTTGTGGGATCTTGTTCCGTGTTATGGTATGTTTGTGTGCTACCTTGGTTTCGTTTGTTGTTTTTGTCGTGTGTTTATTTGTTTAAATAAACATGTATGCTTATCACGCTGCGCCTTGTTCCGTCCCGTCTATAAACGATTGTGACATAACCAGACCACAGAGGGATTACCATGACCATCCCTATGCTGTGGTGAGAGGTAACACCACACCATTTGTTTGTAGAGGTCCCTGATCAAGCTGCTGATAATGGCAATTCATATTTGCTTTTGCCACCTGTAGCTCAGTTGGTAGAGCATGGCGCTTGCAACACCAGGGTTGTGGGTTCGTTTCCCATGGGGGGGGCCAGTATGAAAAATGTATGCACTCACTAAAACTGTAAGTCGCTCTGGATAAGAGCGTCTGCTAAATGACTAAAATGTAAATGTATCTCGGAGCAGAATGTCACGGTCGTCTGAAGAAGCGGACCAATACGCAGCGCGTGGAGTGAACATGATGACTTTATTTAATAAAGCAACCACGAAAAACAACAAATGACGATAGTGAAGTCCTCTGTAACACTGACAGAAACATGGAACAAAAACCCACAAACCAAGGAGAAACCACACAGTTTAAATATGGCTCCCAATCAGAGATAACGAGCCGACAGCTGACACTCGTTACCTCCGATTGGGAGTCATATGACTAATCAAGAACAATCACCCAACATAGAAATGAACAACTAGAATCCCCAACATAGAAATACACCCAAACAATGAAAATGAACAACCCTGGCTCAAATAATCAACGTCCATGGAGCCAGAGTATCACAGTACCCCCCCCTAAAGGTGCGCACTCCGGGCGCACCAGCATACAGTCTAGGGGAGGGTCTGGGTGGGCGTCTGTCCATGGTGGCGGCTCTGGCCCAGGTCGTGGTCCCCACCCCACCTTAGTCACTATCCGCTTCCGTAGCCCCCTCCACCTGACCACCCCCCAATTAAACCCCACTGGATTAAGGGGCGGCACCGGACTAAGGGGCAGCACCGGACTAAGGGGCAGCACCGGACTAAGGGACAGTACCTGACTAAGGGGCAGCACCGGACTGAATGGCGGATCCTGGCTGGCTGGCTCTGGCGGATCCTGGCTGGACGGCTCTGGCGGATCCTGGCTGGACGGCTCTGGCGGATCCTGTCTGGCGGAAGGCTCTGGCTGATCCTGTCTGGCGGAAGGCTCTGGCTGATCCTGTCTGGCGGAAGGCTCTGGCTGATCCTGTCTGGCGGAAGGCTCTGGCTGATCCTGTCTGGCGGAAGGCTCTGGCTGATCCTGTCTGGCGGAAGGCTCTGGCTGATCCTGTCTGGCGGAAGGCTCTGGCTGCTCCTGTCTGGCGGAAGGCTCTGGCTGATCCTGTCTGGCGGAAGGCTCTGGCTGCTCCTGTCTGGCGGAGAGCTCTAGCGGCTCCGGTCTGGCGGACGGCTCTGAAGGCTCATGGCAGACGGGCGGCTTAGCAGGCTCAGTACAGACGGGCAGTTCCTGCGGCGCTTGGCAGACGGACAGTTCAGACGGCGTTGGGCAGACGGGCAGTTCAGACGGCGTTGGGCAGACGGACAGTTCAGGCCCCGTTGGGCAGACGGCAGACTCTGGCCGTCTGAGGCGCATCGTAGGCCTGGTGCGTGGTGCCGGAACAGGAGGTACCGGGCTGAGGACACGCATCTCAGGGCTAGTGCGGGGAGAAGCAACAGGGCATGCTTGGCCCTGGGGACGCACCGTAGGCCTGATGCGTGGTGCCGGAACTGGAGGTACCGGGCTGAGGACACGCATCTCAGGGCTAGTGCGGGGAGAAGCAACAGGGTATGCTGGACCCTGGGAACGCACATAAGGGCTAGTGCGGAGAGCCGGAACAGGGCATGCTGGACCCTGGGGACTCACATTAAGCCTAGTGCGGAGAGCAGCAACAGGACGCACAGGACTCGGGAGACACACAGGAGGCTTGGGGCGTGGTGTAGGCACTGGTGGGAAAGGGCTGGCGACGCGCACCGTATCCCTGGTGCGAGTGGCCGGAACAGGCCGGGCCGGGCTGGCGAAGCGCACCGTATCCCTGGTGCGAGTGGCCGGAACAGGCCGGGCTGGGCTGGCGAAGCGCACCGTATCCCTGGTGCGAGTGGCCGGAACAGGCCGGGCTGGGCTGGCGAAGCGCACCGTATCCCTGGTGCGAGTGGCCGGAACAGGCCGGGCCGGGCTGGCGAAGCGCACCGTATCCTTGGTGCGAGGGGTCGTAACAGGCCGGACCGTACTGGAGGCACACACCACTGGCTCTACCCCGGGAACTGGAACGGGCCGGACCGGACTGGATACACACCTCAGTCTCTCACGCCGTGCCTCTACATCTCCTTTCCCTACTTTGGCCAGTGACCCCCGTAACCTGGTTGCCTCTTGAATTCGCCCCTTCTCTGCCTCCGTTAGCCCCGTCGTCCAAGCCATGTGCCCCCCCCAAAAAACTTTTTGGGGTTGCCTCTCGTCCTTCCAACGATGATGGCCCTGCTGACGCCGTTGCTCCTCTCTCGCCAGGGCCTTGATCTTCCCCCAAGGTCCCTTGCCCCCGAGCATGTCCTCCCAGGACCACGATTTGCCCACCTGGGCCATCGCCAGCCTCTCGATCTCCTTACCAGGCGCCTCCTCCCATGTCCAGCTGTCTTGCTCCTGGACACGCTGCTTGGTCCTTCTATGGTGGGTTTTTCTGTCACGGTCGTCTGAAGAAGCGGACCAATACGCAGCGCGTGGAGTGAACATGATGACTTTATTTAATAAAGCAACCACGAAAAACAACAAATGACGATAGTGAAGTCCTCTGTAACACTGACAGAAACATGGAACAAAAACCCACAAACCAAGGAGAAACCACACAGTTTAAATATGGCTCCCAATCAGAGATAACGAGCCGACAGCTGACACTCGTTACCTCCGATTGGGAGTCATATGACTAATCAAGAACAATCACCCAACATAGAAATGAACAACTAGAATCCCCAACATAGAAATACACCCAAACAATGAAAATGAACAACCCTGGCTCAAATAATCAACGTCCATGGAGCCAGAGTATCACACAGAAAATCTTCTGTTCTGTCTGATGTTAACAGCATGTGATGAGGGACCATCCTCAATAACTGGAACCAGGTGACGTGCTGGTAGAAATGAGGTAAAACAGATTTCAGTTTCGATTGTGCGCGTATGTTCGCGTGTACCACTCCATTTTTGGGGGTCGCGGGTCAAAACGTTTGTAAACCACTGGAATACATGATAATGGCAACACATGTCATAGTAATGATATAATAATGGTAGATAAAGTATTTCTTACAACCTATTTCGACTGGAGTTGTGTTGGTCATTGTTAATAAGAAGAAGCGTTGAAATCATTCAACAGTAAGACAGATGGACAGACACACGGACAGACAGACAGATGGACACACGGACAGACAGACAGATGGACAGACAAACAGATGGACAGACAGACAGACAGACAGACAGACAGACAGACAGACAGACAGACAGACAGACAGACAGACAGACAGACAGACAGACAGATGGACAGACAGATGGACAGACAGACAGACAGACTAGAGACAGACTAGAGACAGACTAGAGACAGACTAGAGACAGACTAGAGACAGACTAGAGACAGTCTAGAGACAGACTAGAGACATACTAGAGACAGACTGGTACCCAGACTAGAGACAGACTAGAGACAGACTATAGACTGACTAGAGACAGACTAGAGACAGACTAGAGACAGACTAGAGACAGACTAGAGACTGACTAGAGACAGACTAGAGACAGACTAGAGACAGACTAGAGACATACTAGAGACAGACTGGTACCCAGACTAGAGACAGACTAGAGACAGGCTGGTACCCAGACTAGAGACAGACTAGAGACAGACTGGTTCCCAGACTAGAGACATACCGGTACCCAGACTAGAGACAGACTAGAGACTGACTAGAGACAGACTAGAGATAGACTGGTACCCAGACTAGAGACAGACTAGAGACAGACTAGAGACAGACTAGAGACAGACTAGAGACAGACTAGAGACAGTCTAGAGACAGACTAGAGACAGACTAGAGACAGACTAGAGACAGACTAGAGACAGACTAGAGACAGACCGGTTCCCAGACTAGAGACAGGCTAGAGACAACTAGAGACAGACTGGTACCCAGACTAGAGACAGACTAGAGACAGACTGGTACCCAGACTAGAGACAGACTAGAGACAGGCTAGAGACAGACTGGTACCCAGGCTAGAGACAGACTAGAGACAGACTAGAGACAGACTGGTACCCAGACTAGAATGTGAACCAATCCTTACGCCCTTATGAAGGATGATGGCATTTGTTGTCCTCTCATTTGTTTGGCTGTTTCTATAAAAACACAGAAAAAGTGGCCTTTGTATTCTTCTATATCCTAGTAGACTATGGGGCCTGGAGAAACTGTCATTCACATGCAGCTATTGGAGGACAGTTGTTTTTAATCAGTGAAAGTCATTTTACATTTGATGTATCATTCAATATGGAGTAAAATAATACAGGAACTTTGCTTATTTAATCAAATAACAGAACTAGTTGTAGTTGTTAACCCCATTCACTCACCAGCCTTACCACTACTCTATTAGAAAAAAAGGTGCTATCAAGAACCTAAAAGGGTTCACATAGGAGAACCCTTTGAAGAACCCCTTTTGGCTCCAGATTTAACTATTTTTGGTCCATGTTCTACCTAGAACCAAAAAGGGTTCTACCTAGAACCAAAAATGGTTCTAGCTGGAACCAAAAAGGGTTCTACCTGGAACCAAAAAGGGTTCTACCTGGAACCAAAAAGGGTTCTACCTGGAACGATACAGGGTTCTTCTATGGGGATCAGCCGAATAACCGTTTTGAAATCCTTTTTTCTAAGAGTGTAGGAAGAGGTACTCGTTTATGTCTGTGCTGGCTAGTTGCACAAATATATATACATTTTTATATTTCTTTGTTTGTATTAATCCGTTTCTTTACTTGAAGGTTACAGGTGTACTATTATTACGATGAGGCATATACTTACATCATATACAATATAATCTCTATTGATCCGTTACACATAGACTACAGATATGTGTTACTGTTCTGTGTTGTGGAATTCCCCCGGTATTGACTCCTCTCCATCCCCTCTCTCTCTCTCTAGCTCTCTGCTTGTTTGTTTATAGACCTCGTGGGTTTCCACCGTACGAGTTGAAGCATGGAGAGAGTTTACCCTGTGGTAACTCCTAACCCTCGCTTTCCATATGGGCTATAAACAATGGTTGCGCAATGAAACTGAGCGGATATTTCAGACACGTTAGGCTATGGGTCATCCTGTAAAATGTAAAGATGTGTCATCTTAGCGTTCTCAAAAATACAAATAACTCCCTCTATTAAAATACAATGCAGAGGTGGACACATTCTCACTGCTCAATGGAAATTCCATCCCTACATCTGTCTAAATTCAAAACCAGACACGCAGGGTTCGAATTACAAGAGACGTCAGGCACCCCCCGGTAATCGACGGAATCCAAACCCTGCAGACACATACATAGGGGACGTTGTTTGTTTGGATCACTACCCAATAATTTAACTGTCTCAAAGCCCTTTAACCAAAAGCTGTCATAACACAAGCTACCTGTTCACAGCATCCACCTAATGCCGCTTTGCTTTATAGAACTTGTTCTCAGCTGGTTTACCTGGTTAAATAAAGGTGAAATAAAAATAAAAATAAAATGCAAGATCCGTCTTGTGCATCTCATACATAACACCTGGTAAGTCCTCCAAGAGAAGAAGAGGCTGGACATCAAAAGTACAGGAGCCACTACATACTCTTTATATCTATGTCCAGGATTTAACTCTGTACACAGAAAACATATGGTATCACATATAATAATGCACCATTGATAATGCATATTGCATTCCACAAACAGGTGCCTCATAGTTACCTTTTGTTCTACTGGGTATGCCTTAGTTAATACATGCTAAACACCCGGTACTGGAGCCTGCCTTTCTCTGTCGCTTTCAACCGCACACGGTGTGGTCAGCATGGGGGGAATCCTCCACTATCTCACACACACACACACACAGGCCTGGCCATGGAAATGATATGTAAAGGATACCCACACTACAGATACTAGTAGTAGAGTCTCTCAGGAAATACCACTCAGTGGTGTGTGGGTGAGGGAACCCTCAGCTGTAGTTCGTTGTCTCTGATTGGGGACCATACTTAGGCAGCCTATTGGCACTAGTGGGTTGTGGGATCTTGTTCCGTGTTATGGTATGT
Source organism: Coregonus lavaretus (assembly GCF_964263955.1). NCBI lineage: Eukaryota > Metazoa > Chordata > Actinopteri > Salmoniformes > Salmonidae > Coregonus > Coregonus lavaretus. The sequence goes on along the minus strand of NC_140009.1, from coordinate 3,831,196 downwards.
TTGTGTGCTACCTTGGTTTCGTTTGTTGTTTTTGTCGTGTGTTTATTTGTTTAAATAAACATGTATGCTTATCACGCTGCGCCTTGTTCCGTCCCGTCTATAAACGATTGTGACATAACCAGACCACAGAGGGATTACCATGACCATCCCTATGCTGTGGTGAGAGGTAACACCACACCATTTGTTTGTAGAGGTCCCTGATCAAGCTGCTGATAATGGCAATTCATATTTGCTTTTGCCACCTGTAGCTCAGTTGGTAGAGCATGGCGCTTGCAACACCAGGGTTGTGGGTTCGTTTCCCATGGGGGGGGCCAGTATGAAAAATGTATGCACTCACTAAAACTGTAAGTCGCTCTGGATAAGAGCGTCTGCTAAATGACTAAAATGTAAATGTATCTCGGAGCAGAATGTCACGGTCGTCTGAAGAAGCGGACCAATACGCAGCGCGTGGAGTGAACATGATGACTTTATTTAATAAAGCAACCACGAAAAACAACAAATGACGATAGTGAAGTCCTCTGTAACACTGACAGAAACATGGAACAAAAACCCACAAACCAAGGAGAAACCACACAGTTTAAATATGGCTCCCAATCAGAGATAACGAGCCGACAGCTGACACTCGTTACCTCCGATTGGGAGTCATATGACTAATCAAGAACAATCACCCAACATAGAAATGAACAACTAGAATCCCCAACATAGAAATACACCCAAACAATGAAAATGAACAACCCTGGCTCAAATAATCAACGTCCATGGAGCCAGAGTATCACAGTACCCCCCCCTAAAGGTGCGCACTCCGGGCGCACCAGCATACAGTCTAGGGGAGGGTCTGGGTGGGCGTCTGTCCATGGTGGCGGCTCTGGCCCAGGTCGTGGTCCCCACCCCACCTTAGTCACTATCCGCTTCCGTAGCCCCCTCCACCTGACCACCCCCCAATTAAACCCCACTGGATTAAGGGGCGGCACCGGACTAAGGGGCAGCACCGGACTAAGGGGCAGCACCGGACTAAGGGACAGTACCTGACTAAGGGGCAGCACCGGACTGAATGGCGGATCCTGGCTGGCTGGCTCTGGCGGATCCTGGCTGGACGGCTCTGGCGGATCCTGGCTGGACGGCTCTGGCTGATCCTGTCTGGCGGAAGGCTCTGGCTGATCCTGTCTGGCGGAAGGCTCTGGCTGATCCTGTCTGGCGGAAGGCTCTGGCTGATCCTGTCTGGCGGAAGGCTCTGGCTGATCCTGTCTGGCGGAAGGCTCTGGCTGATCCTGTCTGGCGGAAGGCTCTGGCTGATCCTGTCTGGCGGAAGGCTCTGGCTGCTCCTGTCTGGCGGAAGGCTCTGGCTGATCCTGTCTGGCGGAAGGCTCTGGCTGCTCCTGTCTGGCGGAGAGCTCTAGCGGCTCCGGTCTGGCGGACGGCTCTGAAGGCTCATGGCAGACGGGCGGCTTAGCAGGCTCAGTACAGACGGGCAGTTCCTGCGGCGCTTGGCAGACGGACAGTTCAGACGGCGTTGGGCAGACGGGCAGTTCAGACGGCGTTGGGCAGACGGACAGTTCAGGCCCCGTTGGGCAGACGGCAGACTCTGGCCGTCTGAGGCGCATCGTAGGCCTGGTGCGTGGTGCCGGAACAGGAGGTACCGGGCTGAGGACACGCATCTCAGGGCTAGTGCGGGGAGAAGCAACAGGGCATGCTTGGCCCTGGGGACGCACCGTAGGCCTGATGCGTGGTGCCGGAACTGGAGGTACCGGGCTGAGGACACGCATCTCAGGGCTAGTGCGGGGAGAAGCAACAGGGTATGCTGGACCCTGGGAACGCACATAAGGGCTAGTGCGGAGAGCCGGAACAGGGCATGCTGGACCCTGGGGACTCACATTAAGCCTAGTGCGGAGAGCAGCAACAGGACGCACAGGACTCGGGAGACACACAGGAGGCTTGGGGCGTGGTGTAGGCACTGGTGGGAAAGGGCTGGCGACGCGCACCGTATCCCTGGTGCGAGTGGCCGGAACAGGCCGGGCCGGGCTGGCGAAGCGCACCGTATCCCTGGTGCGAGTGGCCGGAACAGGCCGGGCTGGGCTGGCGAAGCGCACCGTATCCCTGGTGCGAGTGGCCGGAACAGGCCGGGCTGGGCTGGCGAAGCGCACCGTATCCCTGGTGCGAGTGGCCGGAACAGGCCGGGCCGGGCTGGCGAAGCGCACCGTATCCTTGGTGCGAGGGGTCGTAACAGGCCGGACCGTACTGGAGGCACACACCACTGGCTCTACCCCGGGAACTGGAACGGGCCGGACCGGACTGGATACACACCTCAGTCTCTCACGCCGTGCCTCTACATCTCCTTTCCCTACTTTGGCCAGTGACCCCCGTAACCTGGTTGCCTCTTGAATTCGCCCCTTCTCTGCCTCCGTTAGCCCCGTCGTCCAAGCCATGTGCCCCCCCCAAAAAACTTTTTGGGGTTGCCTCTCGTCCTTCCAACGATGATGGCCCTGCTGACGCCGTTGCTCCTCTCTCGCCAGGGCCTTGATCTTCCCCCAAGGTCCCTTGCCCCCGAGCATGTCCTCCCAGGACCACGATTTGCCCACCTGGGCCATCGCCAGCCTCTCGATCTCCTTACCAGGCGCCTCCTCCCATGTCCAGCTGTCTTGCTCCTGGACACGCTGCTTGGTCCTTCTATGGTGGGTTTTTCTGTCACGGTCGTCTGAAGAAGCGGACCAATACGCAGCGCGTGGAGTGAACATGATGACTTTATTTAATAAAGCAACCACGAAAAACAACAAATGACGATAGTGAAGTCCTCTGTAACACTGACAGAAACATGGAACAAAAACCCACAAACCAAGGAGAAACCACACAGTTTAAATATGGCTCCCAATCAGAGATAACGAGCCGACAGCTGACACTCGTTACCTCCGATTGGGAGTCATATGACTAATCAAGAACAATCACCCAACATAGAAATGAACAACTAGAATCCCCAACATAGAAATACACCCAAACAATGAAAATGAACAACCCTGGCTCAAATAATCAACGTCCATGGAGCCAGAGTATCACACAGAAAATCTTCTGTTCTGTCTGATGTTAACAGCATGTGATGAGGGACCATCCTCAATAACTGGAACCAGGTGACGTGCTGGTAGAAATGAGGTAAAACAGATTTCAGTTTCGATTGTGCGCGTATGTTCGCGTGTACCACTCCATTTTTGGGGGTCGCGGGTCAAAACGTTTGTAAACCACTGGAATACATGATAATGGCAACACATGTCATAGTAATGATATAATAATGGTAGATAAAGTATTTCTTACAACCTATTTCGACTGGAGTTGTGTTGGTCATTGTTAATAAGAAGAAGCGTTGAAATCATTCAACAGTAAGACAGATGGACAGACACACGGACAGACAGACAGATGGACACACGGACAGACAGACAGATGGACAGACAAACAGATGGACAGACAGACAGACAGACAGACAGACAGACAGACAGACAGACAGACAGACAGACAGACAGACAGACAGACAGACAGACAGACAGACAGATGGACAGACAGATGGACAGACAGACAGACAGACTAGAGGCAGACTAGAGACAGACTAGAGACAGACTAGAGACAGACTAGAGACAGACTAGAGACAGTCTAGAGACAGACTAGAGACATACTAGAGACAGACTGGTACCCAGACTAGAGACAGACTAGAGACAGACTATAGACTGACTAGAGACAGACTAGAGACAGACTAGAGACAGACTAGAGACAGACTAGAGACTGACTAGAGACAGACTAGAGACAGACTAGAGACAGACTAGAGACATACTAGAGACAGACTGGTACCCAGACTAGAGACAGACTAGAGACAGGCTGGTACCCAGACTAGAGACAGACTGGTTCCCAGACTAGAGACATACCGGTACCCAGACTAGAGACAGACTAGAGACTGACTAGAGACAGACTAGAGACAGACTAGAGACAGACTAGAGACAGACTAGAGACAGACTAGAGACAGACTAGAGACAGACTAGAGACAGACTAGAGACAGACTAGAGACAGACCGGTTCCCAGACTAGAGACAGGCTAGAGACAACTAGAGACAGACTGGTACCCAGACTAGAGACAGACTAGAGACAGACTGGTACCCAGACTAGAGACAGACTAGAGACAGGCTAGAGACAGACTGGTACCCAGGCTAGAGACAGACTAGAGACAGACTAGAGACAGACTAGAGACAGACTAGAGACAGACTAGAGACAGACTGGTACCCAGACTAGAGACAGACTAGAGACAGACTGGTACCCAGACTAGAGACAGACTAGAGACAGACTAGAGACAGACTGGTACCCAGACTAGAATGTGAACCAATCCTTACGCCCTTATGAAGGATGATGGCATTTGTTGTCCTCTCATTTGTTTGGCTGTTTCTATAAAAACACAGAAAAAGTGGCCTTTTGTATTCTTCTATATCCTAGTAGTCTATGGGGCCTGGAGAAACTGTCATTCACATGCAGCTATTGGAGGACAGTTGTTTTTAATCAGTGAAAGTCATTTTACATTTGATGTATCATTCAATGTGGAGTAAAATAATACAGGAACTTTGCTTATTTAATCAAATAACAGAACTAGTTGTAGTTGTTAACCCCATTCACTCACCAGCCTTACCACTACTCTATTAGAAAAAAAGGTGCTATCAAGAACCTAAAAGGGTTCACATAGGAGAACCCTTTGAAGAACCCCTTTTGGCTCCAGATTTAACTATTTTTGGTCCATGTTCTACCTAGAACCAAAAAGGGTTCTACCTAGAACCAAAAAGGGTTCTACCTGGAACCAAAAAGGGTTCTACCTGGAACCAAAAATGGTTCTTCCTGGAACCAAAAAGGGTTCTACCCGGAACGATACAGGGTTCTTCTATGGGGATCAGCCGAATAACCGTTTTGAAATCCTTTTTTCTAAGAGTGTTGGAAGAGGTACTCGTTTATGTCTGTGCTGGCTAGTTGCACAAATAGATATACATTTTTATATTTCTTTGTTTGTATTAATCCGTTTCTTGACTTGAAGGTTACAGGTGTACTATTATTACGATGAGGCATATACTTACATCATATACAATATAATCTCTATTGATCCGTTACACATAGACTACAGATATGTGTTACTGTTCTGTGTTGTGGAATTCCCCCGGTATTGACTCCTCTCCATCCCCTCTCTCTCTCTCTTGCTCTCTGCTTGTTTGTTTATAGAACGCGTGGGTTTCCACCGTAGGAGTTAAAGCATGGAGAGAGATTACCCTGTGGTAACTCCTAACCCTCGCTTTCCATATGGGCTATAAACAATGGTTCCACAATGAATCTGAGCGGATATTTCAGACACGTTAGGCTATGGGTCATCCTGTAAAATGTAAAGATGTGTCATCTTAGCGTTCTCAAAAATACAAATAACTCCCTCTATTAAAATACAATGCAGAGGTGGACACATTCTCACTGCTCAATGGAAATTCCAACCCTACGTCTGTCTAAATTCAAAACCAGACACGCAGGGTTCGAATTACAAGAGACGTCAGGCACCCCCCGGTAATCGACGGAATCCAAACCCTGCAGACACATACATAGGGGACGTTGTTTGTTTGGATCACTACCCAATAATTTAACTGTCTCAAAGCCCTTTAACCAAAAGCTGTCATAACACAAGCTACCTGTTCACAGCATCCACCTAATGCCGCTTTGCTTTATAGAACTTGTTCTCAGCTGGTTTACCTGGTTAAATAAAGGTGAAATAAAAATAAAAATAAAATGCAAGATCCGTCTTGTGCATCTCATACATAACACCTGGTAAGTCCTCCAAGAGAAGAAGAGGCTGGACATCAAAAGTACAGGAGCCACTACATACTCTTTATATCTATGTCCAGGATTTAACTCTGTACACAGAAAACATATGGTATCACATATAATAATGCACCATTGATAATGCATAATGCATTCCACAAACAGGTGCCTCATAGTTACCTTTTGTTCTACTGGGTATGCCTTAGTTAATACATGCTAAACACCCGGTACTGGAGCCTGCCTTTCTCTGTCGCTTTCAACCGCACACGGTGTGGTCAGCATGGAGGGAATCCTCCACTATCTCACACACACACACACAGGCCTGGCCATGGAAATGATATGTAAAGGATACCCACACTACAGATACTAGTAGTAGAGTCTCTCAGGAAATACCACTCAGTGGTGTGTGGGTGAGGGAACCCTCAACCTACTCTCTACTGTAATAACCAGACCACAGAGGGATTACCATGGAAAGGGTTCCCTATGCTGTGGTAAGACGTTTACATTTTACATTTACGTCATTTAGCAGACGCTCTTATCCAGAGCGACTTACAAATTGGTGCATTCACCTTATAGCCAGTGGGACAACCACTTTACAATGTGTTTTTATATTTTTTATTATATAGGATTACTTTATCCTATCCCAGGTATTCCTTAAAGAGGTGGGGTTTCAAGTGTCTCCGGAAGGTGGTGAGTGACTCCGCTGTAGAGGCAACACCACACCATTTGTTTGTAGAGGTCCCTGATCAAGCCGCTGATAATGGCAATTCATATTTGCTTTTGCCTCTTGTAGCTCAGTTGGTAGAGCATGGCGCTTGCAACACCAGGGTTGTGGGTTCGTTTCCCACGGGGGGTGGGGGGGGGGCAGTATGAAAAATGTATGCACTCACTAAAACTGTAAGTCGCTCTGGATAAGAGCGTCTGCTAAATGACTAAAATGTAAATGTATCTCGGAGCAGAAAATCTTCTGTTCTGTCTGATGTTAACAGCATGTGATGAGGGACCATCCTCAATAACTGGAACCAGGTGACGTGCTGGTAGAAATGAGGTAAAACAGATTTCAGTTTCGATTGTGCGCGTATGTTCGCGTGTACCACTCCTTTTTGGGGGTCGCGGGTCAAAAAGTTTTGTAAACCACTGGAATACATGATAATGGCAACAAATGTCATAGCAATGATATAATAATGGTAGATAAAGTATTTCTTACAACCTATTTCGACTGGAGTTGTGTTGGTCATTGTTAATAAGAAGAAGCGTTGAAATCATTCAACAGTAAGACAGATGGACAGACACACGGACAGACAGACAGATGGACACACGGACAGACAGATGGACAGACAGGCAGATGGACAGACAGATGGACAGACAGGCAGATGGACAGACAGATGGACAGACAGACGGACAGACAGATGGACAGACAGATGGACACACGGACAGACAGACAGATGGATAGACAGGCAGATGGACAGACAGATGGACAGACAGACAGACAGACAGATGGATGGACAGACAGACAGATGACAGACAGATGGACAGACAGACAGACAGACAGATGGACAGACAGACAGATGGACAGACAGACAGATGGACAGACCATTTACATTTTAATGATTTGCATCATTAAGTGTTAAAGGGGCAATCTGGGATTGGTACATCCATTTTTGGACTTTTACCAAAAAAGTGGCGGGATACCCTGCTTTGTTGTTGTTTGAATCCCAGATTGCCCCTTTAATACGTAAAGAAAATGTCTGATTGTGAAAAGAGAAACTGTTGTGTTTATCTCAACCAAATTGGAGGGATAACTATTTGATATGACCCATTGCACTGTATTAAAACCAAGGTTATTATAGTTTTGTGTTTTTATATTTATTTTTATTTCTATTCATTTTAGTATTTAATTATTAGAAATTCAGTTTAGTTTCAGTTAGTTTACAGACCTGATTTGCTATTTTTTTTAAAAAAGTTTTAGTTGTATAAAAATATATACACTGCTCAAAAAAATAAAGGGAACACTAAAATAACACATTCTAGATCTGAATGAATAAAATAATCTTATTAAATACTTTTTTCTTTACATAGTTGAATGTGCTGACAACAAAATCACACAAAAATGATCAATGGAAATCAAATGTATCAACCCATGGAGGTCTGGATTTGGAGTCACCCTCAAAATTAAAGTGGAAAACCACATTACAGGCTGATCCAACTTTGATGTAATTTCCTTAAAACAAGTCAAAATGAGGCTCAGTAGTGTGTGTGGCCTCCACGTGCCTGTATGACCTCCCTACAACGCCTTGGCATGCTCCTGATGAGGTGGCGGATGGTCTCCTGAGGGATCTCCTCCCAGACCTGGACTAAAGCATCCGCCAACTCCTGGACAGTCTGTGGTGCAACGTGGCGTTGGTGGATGGAGCGAGACATGATGTCCCAGATGTGCTCAATTGGATTCAGGTCTGGGGAACAGGCGGGCCAGTCCATAGCATCAATGCCTTCCTCTTGCAGGAACTGCTGACACACTCCAGCCACATGAGGTCTAGCATTGTCTTGCATTAGGAGGAACCCAGGGCCAACCGCACCAGCATAAGGTCTCACAAGGGGTCTGAGGATCTCATCTCGGTACCTAATGGCAGTCAGGCTACCTCTGGCGAGCACATGGAGGGCTGTGCGGCCCCCCAAAGAAATGCCACACCACACCATGACTGACCCACCGCCAAACCGGTCATGCTGGAGGATGTTGCAGGCAGCAGAACGTTCTCCACGACGTCTCCAGACTCTGTCACGTCTGTCACATGTGCTCAGTGTGAACCTGCTTTCATCTGTGAAGAGCACAGGGCGCCAGTGGCGAATTTGCCAATCTTGGTGTTCTCTGGCAAATGCCAAACGTCCTGCACGGTGTTGGGCTGTAAGCACAACCCCCACCTGTGGACGTCGGGCCCTCATACCACCCTCATGGAGTCTGTTTCTGACCGTTTGAGCAGACACATGCACATTTGTGGCCTGCTGGAGGTCATTTTGCAGGGCTTTGGCAGTGCTCCTCCTGCTCCTCCTTGCACAAAGGCGGAGGTAGCAGTCCTGCTGCTGTGTTGTTGCCCTCCTACGGCCTCCTCCACGTCTCCTGATGTACTGGCCTGTCTCCTGGTAGCGCCTCCATGCTCTGGACACTACGCTGACAGACACAGTAAACCTTCTTGCCACAGCTCGCATTGATGTGCCATCCTGGATGAGCTGCACTTGTGTGGGTTGTAGACTCCGTCTTTTCCTAGCCACCGTGCTTCTACACCTGCATTACTAGCTGTTTGGGGTTTTAGGCTGGGTTTCTGTACAGCACTTCGAGATATTAGCTGATGTAAGAAGGGCTATATAAAATAAAATTGATTGATTGATTGATGCTACCACTAGAGTGAAAGCACCGCCAGCATTCAAAAGTGACCAAAACATCAGCCAGGAAGCATAGGAACTGAGAAGTGGTCTGTGGGCACCACCTGCAAAACCAGTCCTTTATTGGGAGTGCTAATTGCCTATAATTTCCACCTGTTGTCTCTGCCATTTGCACAACAGCATGTGAAATTTATTGTCAATCAGTGTTGCTTCCTAAGTGGACAGTTTGATTTCACAGAAGTGTGATTGACTTGGAGTTACATTGTGTTGTTTAAGTGTTCCCTTTATTTTTTTGAGCAGTGTATTTATTTTTCTATTTCATTTTTCTATTATTTCGTTTCAGTTTTAGTTTTAGTGATAGGGCCAGAGATTTAACCGGAAATACGTCATGCTCGCCTGTGCATATCGCCTATGTGACTTGGGTTTAAAAGGAAAAGCACTGGTGCAAAAAATGTGGTGGAAGGAATCCCTCTCTCGCCCATGTTTACACCAATCCAATGCTTTTTACATTTAGTAATACATGTAAAAATAATACATTTAGCTTCCTAGCCAATTTTTACCCTGTTAGCTAGTGATAGCTAGTGATGGTAACCACGTTTCCAACCACAGTTTTTATGCGAGTAAAGTCATACCGTATAAAAGAAAATCACAACAGCTGTGATGGAAACAGTAAGTTTCGGTACAATTTGGTGGGATCTTTTTTTGTCTGTAAAATTAATAAGGCGAGAAATGGCGGTGGAAACACCTGATATAGTAACCATCATATCGTAGTAAACATGGAGTCACGCGATGATATGGTGGTGTATGGTCCTCCCACTACGACTCGGAAAACCATGCATTTTATTAGGCTACAGATGAAATAAGTTATGATGAACTTCACAGGGTGGTGAAAGTGCACTTAGGGTCTTATTCTGGTGACATGATGATCGATGCTTGACTGCCGTTTGACAAATGCAAATATTCTTGCTCTTATTCGTAATAATCTCATCATGTAGACTAACCTGTCCTCACAGCCTACCCGCACTGCATCTGACAGCTGTTGTCAGACCGCACGCAACAGTTTTTGTGACAAAACTATCGGTAGAGTTGAAAATGCAACGGAAACACATTGAAATTTAGATTTTTATTCGGTACATGAAAACTTAAGTCGAAAAAAATAAAGATTTTGAGTTCACTACGTCATCACGCACTGATTTTTTTATCCTCAACAAGTCAGTTTGTTGGAAAGTCCAGTGGAGGCTGGTGAGGGGAGGACGGCTCATACCAATGGCTGGAACGGAGCGAATGGAATGGCTTCAAAACCATGTGTTTGATGTATTTGATGCAGCCATTACCACGAGCCCGTTCCTCCCCAATTAAGGTATCACCAACCTCCTGTGGTGGAAACACACCACTGGTGGGAATATGCGCATATTTTCTATATGCATATTTTAGAATATTCGCATGAAAATCTGTTGCCAATTGGATGGAAACCGAGCTAGTGGTGCACAAGCTAGGCCTGATTGAAACAAAAAAAAAGCTAAAACTGAACATAATTCATGATGGTTTTTATTTTATTTTAGTTAGTTTTGGTGTCAAAGGTAATAGTTTCAGTATAGTTTTAATGTTCAAACAGGTTTGTTAATTACACCACATGACCAAAAGGATGTTGACACCTGCTCGTTGAACATCTCATTCCAAAATCATGGGCATTAATATGGAGTTGGTCCCCCTTTGCTGCTGTAACAGCCTCCACTCTTCTGGGAAGGCTTTCCACTAGATGTTGGCGAATTGCTGCGGGGACTTGCTTCCATTCAGCCAAAAGAGCTTTAGTGAGGTCGGGCACTGATGTCGGGCGATTAGGCCTGGCTCGGAGTCGGCGTTTCAATTAATCTCAAAGGTGTTCGATGGGGTTGAGGTCAGGGCTCTGTGCGGGCCAGTCAAGTTCTTTCACACCGATCTCGACAAACCATTTCTGTATGGACCTCGCTTTGTGCATGGGGGCATTGTTATGCTGAAACAGGAAAGGGCCTTCCCCAAACTGTTACCACAAATTTGGAAGCACAGAATCGTCTAGAATGTCATTGTATGCTGTAGCGTTAAGATTTCCCTTCCTGGAACTAAGGGGCTTAGCCCGAACCGGGAAAAACAGCCACAGACCATTATTCCTCCTCCACCAAACGTTACAGCACTAAATCCCTCTAGAGGACTACACATCTAACCCAGAGCAGGGTTCACTGGAGATGCACTGTTGAGGCCTTTTGCTCCACTAGGAGCTAAAATAAATCAAGTAATTTTAACATTTAAATAACATTTACATTACAATTCTTTGCGGTCATTTAGCAGACACTCTTATCCAGAGCCACTTACTGTCAGTGCATTCAACTAAGGTAGGTAAGACAACCACACATCACAAGTCCAGGAAGGAGGTAGAGTAAATCCAGAGGAATAGACCTCTGGAAGTAGCCACACTACAGCACATACTACGGCAGTAATAGTCCCATAGGGCTCTGGTCTAAAGTAGTGCACTATGTAGGGAATAGGGTGCCATAGGGCTCTGGTCTAAAGTAGTGCACTATGTAGGGAATAGGGTGCCATAGGGCTCTGGTCTAAAGTAGTGCACTATGTAGGGAATAGGGTGCCATTTGGGACACAGCCACTGCATAGCAGGCCAATACACTCCTCTACTCAGGAAGACAGCTAGCAGAAATCCTGTGACACTTATTCTCTTTAACACAGGTGCAGCCGACATTAACCGTGCATGGACACTTGCAGAGAACAGTCTTATTTCCACATATTTTTCTGTAAATTACATCAATCTCGTACTGAATCGGCACTGCCTTCAGTCCCTTGACCATACAATCCGAGCAGGTGGCATTCCTGATGGTTTGTGGCGTCCTGTTGTCGTTCCTGTCATATCTGAAAGAGAAGGAATCAAAGATTAGTGAATCAGCTTCCACAAAAAATACAAACAACTGCTGCTACTACTAGTATTACTACTATGGGGGGGGTATAAACTACTCACGTGTAATTCCAGGGGGCCAGTGAGGTTTTCTCAATCAAAGCGCCATGGTTGCGAACATTCGGTTGCCTCGTTATTCGTGTTGATGTTGAGCCCACCTCTTTGCACCTTTCACTGGCAGGACAGCAGTAGGATGGAGAACTTCTACACAGAGCGTCCCTCACTAGACATGAAAGCAGCAAACCCTGAATTCACAGAAAAAAAGCCAATGTTGTCAGATCCAGAAACGGACTGGCCATAGGGCAGCTCTGGCAAACGGCCATATGGGCCGGTCCGTCTTGGGTCCGTCTAAATGTTTTAAAACATTTTTTACATTTTTAGTCATTTAGCAGACGCTCTTATCCAGAGCGACTTACAGTTAGTGAGTGCATACATTTTTCATACTGGCCCCCCGTGGGAATCGAACCCACAACCCTGGCGTTGCAAGCGCCATGCTCTACCAACTGAGCTACAGGAGGGGGGTTTGCGCAGAATTGAAGGGATGCTGGCGCTGCACAGAACGTGTATGACTAGACAGACACACCAGCAGACAACCCCGAATTACCAAAAAGACAACATTGTCAGATCCTCCCTAAACATATGTTGTGTCTCAAAATGGCACCCTATTCCATATATAGTGCACTACTTTTGATCAGGGCCCATAGGACTCTGGTCAAAGTAGTGCACTATATAGGGAATAGGGTGCCATTTGGGATGTAGCATTCTGTGCATTCACACCTACACAGACTACTCAATACAGTACACCAAACATGCACACTCTGTAGTGATTTACAATCATATTATTGCAGTGGAGTTGACAGGAATTTAGTAATCACTTTGGAATTGCACAGTAGTCGGCCAAATTGGTTTAAAGGGTTGTTTGTTTTGATTATTAAAGTGTAATAATAGTAAGTCACCCTAATGGGTAAACACATTGGCATCACTAGAGGAATTACAGTGTTATTACACGGCTAACGGAGGAACTATGTTAAGTGTAATTACAGTGTTATTACACAGCTATAGGAGGAACTATGTTAAGTGTTATTACAGTGTTATTACACGGCTAACGGAGGAACTATGTTAAGTGTTATTACAGTGTTATTACACGGCTAACGGAGGAACTATGTTAAGTGTAATTACAGTGTTATTACACAGCTATAGGAGGAACTATGTTAAGTGTTATTACAGTGTTATTACACGGCTAACGGAGGAACTATGTTAAGTGTTATTACAGTGTTATTACACGGCTATAGGAGAAACTATGCTAAGTGTTATCACAGTGTTATTACACGGCTAACGGAGGAACTATGTTAAGTGTAATTACAGTGTTATTACACGGCTATAGGAGGAACTATGTTAAGTGTTATTACAGTGTTATTACACGGCTATAGGAGGAACTATGTTAAGTGTTATTACAGTGTTATTACACGGCTATAGGAGGAACTATGTTAAGTGTTATTACAGTGTTATTACACAGCTATAGGAGGAACTATGTTAAGTGTTATTACAGTGTTATTACACGGCTAACGGAGGAACTATGTTAAGTGTAATTACAGTGTTATTACACGGCTATAGGAGGAACTATGTTAAGTGTTATTACAGTGTTATTACACAGCTATAGGAGGAACTATGTTAAGTGTTATTACAGTGTTATTACACGGCTATAGGAGGAACTATGTTAAGTGTAATTACAGTGTTATTACACGGCTAACGGAGGAACTATGTTAAGTGTAATTACAGTGTTATTACACGGCTATAGGAGGAACTATGTTAAGTGTTATTACAGTGTTATTACAGTGTTATTACACAGCTATAGGAGGAACTATGTTAAGTGTTATTACAGTGTTATTACACGGCTATAGGAGGAACTATGTTAAGTGTAATTACAGTGTTATTACACGGCTAACGGAGGAACTATGTTAAGTGTAATTACAGTGTTATTACACGGCTATAGGAGGAACTATGTTAAGTGTTATTACAGTGTTATTACACGGCTATAGGAGGAACTATGTTAAGTGTTATTACAGTGTTATTACACGGCTATAGGAGGAACTATGTTAAGTGTTATTACAGTGTTATTACACGGCTATAGGAGGATCTATGCTAAGTGTTATTACAGTGTTATTACACAGCTATAGGAGGGACTATTAAAATAGTTTTAATCTGCATCACACAGTGTCAATCTGAATCTGTCAGGGAGAAACCCCATTCATTCAAAGCCTAATTTCCTAGTGTACTCACCAGCAAGGCCATGGTGTACTTCATGTTGCGGCCTGAAGCAGTGTCTTCTGAGTCTTTCTGAAGCAATGAAAAGTGTTGGTCAGAGTGGTCTGGTCTCTTGAACCTGAAAATATACACCTGACTAGGCTGTCCAGTCGTTCTTAAACAGCAGATGTGACGTCAGCATGACCTCTTCCACGTGTCTGCGAACCGATCAGCGCTCGCTCTTTCTGTAACCACAACATATTTGCATCATTGTGTGGACAGTGCATCATACATATTCCACCTCCAGTCAGAGATGGACTAGCCTGAAATCCAGAACCTGCATTGCTTGTTCAAATATTTTTTATTGAACACACACAAGAATGGTGTATAGGTATGAAAGACACGTGTGCAGTTCTTATCTAAACATAAGAGTACAGACATGAACAACAAGACCCAGAGTTCTGGACACAAAACAAATATTACAAAACACGACATACAGAACAGGGACAGGTAGAAAGAAAAAGGGTAGATGTAACCCCCCCACTTTATCCCCCCCCCCCCCCCCCCCCCCCCCTTATTCCACCCTATTCCCCTCCCGACTGCTCGAATGTCGGGGCCAGCACACGCTGCCCAAAGGTAGATTACAATATGACAAATGAGAGTGTGTTAAAAAGTACAAATTCACAGCGCCGACTGGTCCAAGTAAGAGAGGAAAGGCTGCCAGATTTGAATTTACTGTTCAGAATATATCTAATTCTTTCTAAGTGTACATTGTTTGCCAATTCGCTGAGCCATAATTTGGTAGAGGGCGCTTCCCTCCTTTTCCAAAACAACAAGATTATTTTTTTTGCCGAAATGAGACTGTAAGAGATGAGTTGTTTTTGGGAGTTGGTTAATCCGTTTAGGGAATCGGACACTCCCAGGATTATTGCTAACATTGTACTCTGTGTCGTTGGCCCACAGTTATGCATGACAAGGACTGTTAGTTAAGGAGTGGAATGATAGCAAAAACAGACCGTTACCCAGGCTAGAGACAGACTAGAGACAGACTAGAGACTGACTAGAGACAGACTAGAGACAGACTGGTACCCAGACTAGAGACAGACTAGAGACAGACTAGAGACAGACTAGAGACAGACTGGTACCCAGACTAGAGACAGACTAGAGACAGACTAGAGACAGGCTAGAGACAGACTAGAGACAGACTGGTACCCAGACTAGAGACAGACTAGAGACAGACTAGAGACAGACTAGAGACAGACTGGTACCCAGACTAGAGACAGACTGGTTCCCAGACTAGAGACAGACTAGAGACAGACTAGAGACAGACCGGTACCCAGACTAGAATGTGAACCAATCCTTACGCCCTTATGAAGGATGATGGCATTTGTTGTCCTCTCATTTGTTTGGCTGTTTCTATAAAAACACAGAAAAAGTGGCCTTTTGTATTCTTCTATATCCTAGTAGACTATGGGGCCTGGAGAAACTGTCATTCACATGCAGCTATTGGAGGACAGTTGTTTTTAATCAGTGAAAGTCATTTTACATTTGATGTATCATTCAATATGGAGTAAAATAATACAGGAACTTTGCTTATTTAATCAAATAACAGAACTAGTTGTAGTTGTTAACCCCATTCACTCACCAGCCTTACCACTACTCTATTAGAAAAAAAGGTGCTATCAAGAACCTAAAAGGGTTCACATAGGAGAACCCTTTGAAGAACCCCTTTTGGCTCCAGATTTAACTATTTTTGGTCCATGTTCTACCTAGAACCAAAAAGGGTTCTACCTGGAACCAAAAAGGGTTCTACCTGGAACCAAAAAGGGTTCTACCTGGAACCAAAAATGGTTCTTCCTGGAACCAAAAAGGGTTCTACCCGGAACGATACGGGGTTCTTCTATGGGGATCAGCCGAATAACCGTTTTGAAATCCTTTTTTCTAAGAGTGTTGGAAGAGGTACTCGTTTATGTCTGTGCTGGCTAGTTGCACAAATAGATATACATTTTTATATTTCTTTGTTTGTATTAATCAGTTTCTTGACTTGAAGGTTACAGGTGTACTATTATTACGATGAGGCATATACTTACATCATATACAATATAATCTCTATTGATCCGTTACACATAGACTACAGATATGTGTTACTGTTCTGTGTTGTGGAATTCCCCCGGTATTGACTCCTCTCCATCCCCTCTCTCTCTCTCTAGCTCTCTGCTTGTTTGTTTATAGAACGCGTGGGTTTCCACCGTAGGAGTTGAAGCATGGAGAGAGATTACCCTGTGGTAACTCCTAACCCTCGCTTTCCATATGGGCTATAAACAATGGTTCCACAATGAAACTGAGCGGATATTTCAGACACGTTAGGCTATGGGTCATCCTGTAAAATGTAAAGATGTGTCATCTTAGCGTTCTCAAAAATACAAATAACTCCCTCTATTAAAATACAATGCAGAGGTGGACACATTCTCACTGCTCAATGGAAATTCCAACCCTACGTCTGTCTAAATTCAAAACCAGACACGCAGGGTTCGAATTACAAGAGACGTCAGGCACCCCCCGGTAATCGACGGAATCCAAACCCTGCAGACACATACATAGGGGACGTTGTTTGTTTGGATCACTACCCAATAATTTAACTGTCTCAAAGCCCTTTAACCAAAAGCTGTCATAACACAAGCTACCTGTTCACAGCATCCACCTAATGCCGCTTTGCTTTATAGAACTTGTTCTCAGCTGGTTTACCTGGTTAAATAAAGGTGAAATAAAAATAAAAATAAAATGCAAGATCCGTCTTGTGCATCTCATACATAACACCTGGTAAGTCCTCCAAGAGAAGAAGAGGCTGGACATCAAAAGTACAGGAGCCACTACACACTCTTTATATCTATGGCCAGGATTTAACTCTGTACACAGAAAACATATGGTATCACATATAATAATGCACCATTGATAATGCCTAATGCATTCCACAAACAGGTGCCTCATAGTTACCTTTTGTTCTACTGGGTATGCCTTAGTTAATACATGCTAAACACCCGGTACTGGAGCCTGCCTTTCTCTGTTGCTTTCAACCGCACACGGTGTGGTCAGCATGGAGGGAATCCTCCACTATCTCACACACACACACAGGCCTGGCCATGGAAATGATATGTAAAGGATACCCACACTACAGATACTAGTAGTAGAGTCTCTCAGGAAATACCACTCAGTGGTGTGTGGGTGAGGGAACCCTCAACCTACTCTCTACTGTAATAACCAGACCACAGAGGGATTACCATGGAAAGGGTTCCCTATGCTGTGGTAAGACGTTTACATTTTACATTTACGTCATTTAGCAGACGCTCTTATCCAGAGCGATTTACAAATTGGTGCATTCACCTTATAGCCAGTGGGAAAACCACTTTACAATGTGTTTTTATATTTTTTATTATATAGGATTACTTTATCCTATCCCAGGTATTCCTTAAAGAGGTGGGGTTTCAAGTGTCTCCGGAAGGTGGTGATTGACTCCGCTGTAGAGGCAACACCACACCATTTGTTTGTAGAGGTCCCTGATCAAGCCGCTGATAATGGCAATTCATATTTGCTTTTGCCTCCTGTAGCTCAGTTGGTAGAGCATGGCGCTTGCAACACCAGGGTTGTGGGTTTGTTTCCCACAGGGGGGCCAGTATGAAAAATGTATGCACTCACTAAAACTGTAAGTCGCTCTGGATAAGAGCGTCTGCTAAATGACTAAAATGTAAATGTATTTCGGAGCAGAAAATCTTCTGTTTTGTCTGATGTTAACAGCATGTGATGAGGGACCATCCTCAATAACTGGAACCAGGTGACGTGCTGGTAGAAATGAGGTAAAACAGATTTCAGTTTCGATTGTGCGCGTATGTTCGCGTGTACCACTCCTTTTTGGGGGTCGCGGGTCAATAAGTTTTGTAAACCACTGGAATACATGATAATGGCAACAAATGTCATAGCAATGATATAATAATGGTAGATAAAGTATTTCTTACAACCTATTTCGACTGGAGTTGTGTTGGTCATTGTTAATAAGAAGAAGCGTTGAAATCATTCAACAGTAAGACAGATGGACAGACACACGGACAGACAGACAGATGGACACACGGACAGACAGATGGACAGACAGATGGACAGACAGGCAGATGGACAGACAGATGGACAGACAGGCAGATGGACAGACAGATGGACAGACAGACAGACAGACAGATGGACAGACAGATGGACACACGGACAGACAGACAGATGGATAGACAGGCAGATGGACAGACAGATGGACAGACAGACAGACAGATGGATGGACAGACAGACAGATGGACAGACAGATGGATGGACAGACAGACAGATGGACACACGGACAGACAGATGGACAGACAGATGGACAGACAGGCAGATGGACAGACAGATGGACAGACAGGCAGATGGACAGACAGATGGACAGACAGACGGACAGACAGATGGACAGACAGACAGATGGACACACGGACAGACAGACAGATGGACAGACAGATGGACAGACAGATGGACAGACAGATTGACAGACACACAGACAGACAGACAGACGGACAGACAGATTGACAGACACACGGACAGACAGACAGACGGACAGACCATTTACATTTTAATGATTTGCATCATTAAGTGTTAAAGGGGCAATCTGGGATTGGTACATCCATTTTTGGACTTTTACCAAAAAAGTGGCGGGATACCCTGCTTTGTTGTTGTTTGAATCCCAGATTGCCCCTTTAATACGTAAAGAAAATGTCTGATTGTGAAAAGAGAAACTGTTGTGTTTATCTCAACCAAATTGGAGGGATAACTATTTGATATGACCCATTGCACTGTATTAAAACCAAGGTTATTATAGTTTTGTGTTTTTAAATTTATTTTTATTTCTATTCATTTTTGTATTTATTTATTAGAAATTCAGTTTAGTTTCAGTTAGTTTACAGACCTGATTTGCTATTTAAAAAAAAAAGTTTTAGTTGTATAAAAATATATACACTGCTCAAAAAAATAAAGGGAACACTAAAATAACACATTCTAGATCTGAATGAATAAAATAATCTTATTAAATACTTTTTTCTTTACATAGTTGAATGTGCTGACAACAAAATCACACAAAAATGATCAATGGAAATCAAATGTATCAACCCATGGAGGTCTGGATTTGGAGTCACCCTCAAAATTAAAGTGGAAAACCACATTACAGGCTGATCCAACTTTTTTTGCAGTTCGTTCCAGTCATTGGCAGCAGAGAACTGGAAGGAATGGCGGCCAAAGGAGGTGTTGGCTTTGTGTTGCTATGGTGACCAATGACCTAAGATAAGACAGGGATTTGCCTAGAAGTGATTAATAGATGACCTGGAGCCAGTGGGTTTGGCGACGAATATGTAGTGAGGACCAGCCAACAAGAGCGTACAGGTCACAGTGGTGGGTAGTATATGGGGCTTTGGTGACAAAACGGATGGCACTGTGATAGACTACATCCAATTTGCTGAGTAGAGTGTTGGAGGCTATTTTGTAAATGACTTCACCGAAGTCAAGGATCGGTAGGATAGTAAGTTTTACGAGGGCATGTTTGGCAGCATGAGTGAAGGAGGCTTTGTTGCGAAATAGGAAGCCGATTCTAGATTTCACTTTGGATTGGAGATGCTTAATGTGAGTCTGGAAGGAGAGTTTACAGTCTAACCAGACACCTAGGTATTTGTAGTTGTCCACATACTCTAGGTCAGACCCGCCGAGAGTAGTGATTCTAGTCGGGTGGGCGGGTGCCAGCAGCGTTCGTTTGAAGAGCATGCATTTAGTTTTACTAGCGTTTAAGAGCAGTTGGAGGCTACTGAAGGATTGTTGTATGACGTTGAAGCTCGTTTGGAGGTTTGTTAACACAGTGTCCAATGAAGGGCCAGATGTATACAAAATAATGAAATAAGCGTGAACATCTCAAGTGTCTATCCGTTTGATGCAGATTCGATAAACAAGTATAACAGGTAAATCATTTTATTAGGCAGATAACCATTCAGTTGTTGAAAAATACATAATATTGTTAGACATATATTTATGAATACAATCATTCAAATATGCAATAACAAGATATTTCCTTCACCTTCAATATGAAGCAAACAATTGACAAGAAAGAAAAATACAGAATATGTAGGTATTCATTACATCACCTAAGTCAATAAATAGGTAGCATTTGAGAAACAATTCAAATAGATATCATTATATATGAAACTCTCCACAAGTGATAAAAATGTAAGTCTCTCTGGATAAGAGTGTCTGCTAAATGACTCACTACTGTAGTCTCTCTGGATAAGAGTGTCTGCTAAATGACTCACTACTGTAGTCTCTCTGGATAAGAGCGTCTGCCAAATGACTTACATGTAAATGGATTACACAATTCACAAAACCTGTGTTTAAATCCCTCTAGAGGACTACACATCTAACCCAGAGCAGGGTTCACTGGAGATGCACTGTTGAGGCCTTTTGCTCCACTAGGAGCTAAAATAAATCAAGTAATTTTAACATTTAAATAACATTTACATTACAATTCATTGCGGTCATTTAGCAGACACTCTTATCCAGAGCCACTTACTGTCAGTGCATTCAACTAAGGTAGGTAAGACAACCACATATCACAAGTCCAGGAAGGAGGTAGAGTAAATCCAGAGGAATAGATCTCTGGAAGTAGCCACACTACAGCACATACTACGGCAGTAATAGTCCCATAGGGCTCTGGTCTAAAGTAGTGCACTATGTAGGGAATAGGGTGCCATTTGGGACACAGCCACTGCATAGCAGGCCAATACACTCCTCTACTCAGGAAGACAGCTAGCAGAAATCCTGTGACACTTATTCTCTTTAACACAGGTGCAGCCAACATTAACCGTGCAAGGACACTTGCAGAGAACAGTCTTATTTCCACATATTTTTCTGTAAATTACATCAATCTCGTACTGAATCGGCACTGCCTTCAGTCCCTTGACCATACAATCCGAGCAGGTGGCATTCCTGATGGTTTGTGGCGTCCTGTTGTCGTTCCTGTCATATCTGAAAGAGAAGGAATCAAAGATTAGTGAATCAGCTTCCACAAAAAATACAAACAACTGCTGCTACTACTAGTATTACTACTACGGGGGGGTATAAACTACTCACGTGTAATTCCAGGGGGCCAGTGAGGTTTTCTCAATCAAAGCGCCATGGTTGGGAACCTTCGGTTGCCTCGTTATTCGTGTTGATGTTGAGCCCACCTCTTTGCACCTTTCACTGGCAGGACAGCAGTAGGATGGAGAACTTCTACACAGAGCGTCCCTCACTAGACATGAAAGCAGCAAACCCTGAATTCACAGAAAAAAAGCCAATGTTGTCAGATCCAGAAACGGACTGGCCATAGGGCAGCTCTGGCAAACGGCCATATGGGCCGGTCCATCTTGGGTCCGTCTAAATGTTTTAAAACATTTTTTACATTTTTAGTCATTTAGCAGACGCTCTTATCCAGAGCGACTTACAGTTAGTGAGTGCATACATTTTTCATACTGGCCCCCCGTGGGAATCGAACCCACAACCCTGGCGTTGCAAGCGCCATGCTCTACCAACTGAGCTACAGGAGGGGGGTTTGCGCAGAATTGAAGGGATGCTGGCGCTGCACAGAACGTGTATGACTAGACAGACACACCAGCAGACAACCCCGAATTACCAAAAAGACAACATTGTCAGATCCTCCCTAAACATATGTTGTGTCTCAAAATGGCACCCTATTCCATATATAGTGCACTACTTTTGATCAGGGCCCATAGGACTCTGGTCAAAGTAGTGCACTATATAGGGAATAGGGTGCCATTTGGGATGTAGCATTCTGTGCATTCACACCTACACAGACTACTCAATACAGTACACCAAACATGCACACTCTGTAGTGATTTAGAATCATATTATTGCAGTGGAGTTGACAGGAATTTAGTAATCACTTTGGAATTGCACAGTAGTTGGCCAAATTGGTTTAAAGGGTTGTTTGTTTTGATTATTAAAGTGTAATAATAGTAAGTCACCCTAATGGGTAAACACATTGGCATCACTAGAGGAATTACAGTGTTATTACACGGCTAACGGAGGAACTATGCTAAGTGTAATTACAGTGTTATTACACAGCTATAGGAGGAACTATGTTAAGTGTTATTACAGTGTTATTACACAGCTAACGGAGGAACTATGTTAAGTGTTATTACACAGCTAAATTAGGAACTATGTTAAGTGTTATTACAGTGTTATTACACGGCTATAGGAGGAACTATGTTAAGTGTTATTACAGTGTTATTACACGGCTAACGGAGGAACTATGTTAAGTGTTATTACACAGCTAAATTAGGAACTATGTTAAGTGTTATTACAGTGTTATTACACGGCTAACGGAGGAACTATGTTAAGTGTTATTACACAGCTAAATTAGGAACTATGTTAAGTGTTATTACAGTGTTATTACACGGCTATAGGAGGAACTATGTTAAGTGTTATTACAGTGTTATTACACGGCTAACGGAGGAACTATGCTAAGTGTTATTACAGTGTTATTACACGGCTAATGGAGGAACTATGTTAAGTGTAATTACAGTGTTATTACACAGCTATAGGAGGAACTATGCTAAGTGTAATTACATTGTTATTACACAGCTAAAGGAGAAACTATGCTAAGTGTTATTACACAGCTAAATTAGGAACTATGTTAAGTGTTATTACTGTGTTATTACACAGCTATAGGAGGGACTATTAAAATAGTTTTAATCTGCATCACACAGTGTCAATCTGAATCTGTCAGGGAGAAACCCCATTCATTTAAAGCCTAATTTCCTAGTGTACTCACCAGCAAGCTCATGGTCAACTTCATGTTGCGGCCTGAAGCAGTGTCTTCTGAGTCTTTCTGAAGCAATGAAAAGTGTTGCTCAGAGTGGTCTGGTCTCTTGAACCTGAAAATATATATACCTGACTAGGCTGTCCAGTCCTTCATAAATAGCCGATGTGACGTCAGCATGACCTCTTCCACGTGTCTGCGAACCGATCAGCGCTCGCTCTTTCTGTAACCACAACATATTTGCATCATTGTGTGGACAGTGCATCATAAATATTCCACCTCCAGTCAGAGATGGACTATCCTGAAATCCAGAACCTGCATTGCTTGTTCAAATATTTTTTATTGAACACACACAAGAATGGTGTATAGGTATGAAAGACACGTGTGCAGTTCTTATCTAAACATAAGAGTACAGACATGAACAACAAGACCCAGAGTTCTGGACACAAAACAAATATTACAAAACACGACATACAGAACAGGGACAGGTAGAAAGAAAAAGGGTAGATGTAACCCCCCCACTTTATCTCCCCCCCCCCCCCCCCCTTATTCCACCCTATTCCCCTCCCGACTGCTCGAATGTCGGGGCCAGCACACGCTGCCCAAAGGTAGATTACAATATGACAAATGAGAGTGTGTTAAAAAGTACAAATTCACAGCGCCGACTGGTCCAAGTAAGAGAGGAAAGGCTGCCAGATTTGATCAAATGTTGATAATTTATTGTTCAGAATATATCTAATTCTTTCTAAGTGTACAGTGTTTGCCAATTCGCTGAGCGATAATTTGGTAGAGGGCGCTTCCCTCCTTTTCCAAAACAACAAGATTATCTTTTTTGCCGAAATGAGACTGTAAGAGATGAGTTGTTTTTGGGAGTTGGTTAATCCGTTTAGGGAATCGGACACTCCCAGGATTATTGCTAACATTGTACTCTGTGTCGTTGGCCCACAGTTATGCATGACAAGGACTGTTAGTTAAGGAGTGGAATGATAGCAAAAACAGACCGTTACCCAGGCTAGAGACAGACTAGAGACAGACTAGAGACAGACTAGAGACAGACTAGAGACAGACTAGAGACAGACTAGAGACAGACTAGAGACAGACTGGTACCGAGGCTAGAGACAGACTAGAGACAGACTAGAGACAGACTAGAGACAGACTAGAGACAGACTAGAGACAGACTAGAGACTGACTAGAGACAGACTAGAGACAGACTGGTACCGAGGCTAGAGACAGACTAGAGACAGACTAGAGACAGACTAGAGACAGACTAGAGACTGACTAGAGACAGACTAGAGACAGACTAGAGACAGACTAGAGACAGACTAGAGACAGACTAGAGACAGACTAGAGACTGACTAGAGACAGACTAGAGACAGACTAGAGACAGACTAGAGACTGAGTAGAGACAGACTAGAGACAGACTAGAGACAGACTAGAGACAGACTAGAGACAGACTAGAGACAGACTAGAGACTGAGTAGAGACAGACTAGAGACAGACTAGAGACAGACTAGAGACAGACTGGTACCCAGACTAGAGACAGACTAGAGACAGACTAGAGACAGACTGGTACCCAGACTAGAATGTGAACCAATCCTTACGCCCTTATGAAGGATGATGGCATTTGTTGTCCTCTCATTTGTTTGGCTGTTTCTATAAAAACACAGAAAAAGTGGCCTTTGTATTCTTCTATATCCTAGTAGTCTATGGGGCCTGGAGAAACTGTCATTCACATGCAGCTATTGGAGGACAGTTGTTTTTAATCAGTGAAAGTCATTTTACATTTGATGTATCATTCAATATGGAGTAAAATAATACAGGAACTTTGCTTATTTAATCAAATAACAGAACTAGTTGTAGTTGTTAACCCCATTCACTCACCAGCCTTACCACTACTCTATTAGAAAAAAAGGTGCTATCAAGAACCTAAAAGGGTTCACATAGGAGAACCCTTTGAAGAACCCCTTTTGGCTCCAGATTTAACTATTTTTGGTCCATGTTCTACCTAGAACCAAAAAGGGTTCTACCTAGAACCAAAAATGGTTCTAGCTGGAACCAAAAAGGGTTCTACCTGGAACCAAAAAGGGTTCTACCTGGAACCAAAAAGGGTTCTACCTGGAACGATACAGGGTTCTTCTATGGGGATCAGCCGAATAACCGTTTTGAAATCCTTTTTTCTAAGAGTGTAGGAAGAGGTACTCGTTTATGTCTGTGCTGGCTAGTTGCACAAATAGATATACATTTTTATATTTCTTTGTTTGTATTAATCCGTTTCTTTACTTGAAGGTTACAGGTGTACTATTATTACGATGAGGCATATACTTACATCATATACAATATAATCTCTATTGATCCGTTACACATAGACTACAGATATGTGTTACTGTTCTGTGTTGTGGAATTCCCCCGGTATTGACTCCTCTCCATCCCCTCTCTCTCTCTCTAGCTCTCTGCTTGTTTGTTTATAGACCTCGTGGGTTTCCACCGTACGAGTTGAAGCATGGAGAGAGTTTACCCTGTGGTAACTCCTAACCCTCGCTTTCCATATGGGCTATAAACAATGGTTGCGCAATGAAACTGAGCGGATATTTCAGACACGTTAGGCTATGGGTCATCCTGTAAAATGTAAAGATGTGTCATCTTAGCGTTCTCAAAAATACAAATAACTCCCTCTATTAAAATACAATGCAGAGGTGGACACATTCTCACTGCTCAATGGAAATTCCAACCCTACGTCTGTCTAAATTCAAAACCAGACACGCAGGGTTCGAATTACAAGAGACGTCAGGCACCCCCCGGTAATCGACGGAATCCAAACCCTGCAGACACATACATAGGGGACGTTGTTTGTTTGGATCACTACCCAATAATTTAACTGTCTCAAAGCCCTTTAACCAAAAGCTGTCATAACACAAGCTACCTGTTCACAGCATCCACCTAATGCCGCTTTGCTTTATAGAACTTGTTCTCAGCTGGTTTACCTGGTTAAATAAAGGTGAAATAAAAATAAAAATAAAATGCAAGATCCGTCTTGTGCATCTCATACATAACACCTGGTAAGTCCTCCAAGAGAAGAAGAGGCTGGACATCAAAAGTACAGGAGCCACTACATACTCTTTCTATCTATGGCCAGGATTTAACTCTGTACACAGAAAACATATGGTATCACATATAATAATGCACCATTGATAATGCATAATGCATTCCACAAACAGGTGCCTCATAGTTACCTTTTGTTCTACTGGGTATGCCTTAGTTAATACATGCTAAACACCCGGTACTGGAGCCTGCCTTTCTCTGTTGCTTTCGACCGCACACGGTGTGGTCAGCATGGAGGGAATCCTCCACTATCTCACACACACACACACACACAGGCCTGGCCATGGAAATGATATGTAAAGGATACCCACACTACAGATACTAGTAGTAGAGTCTCTCAGGAAATACCACTCAGTGGTGTGTGGGTGAGGGAACCCTCAACCTACTCTCTACTGTAATAACCAGACCACAGAGGGATTACCATGGAAAGGGTTCCCTATGCTGTGGTAAGACGTTTACATTTTACATTTACGTCATTTAGCAGACGCTCTTATCCAGAGCGACTTACAAATTGGTGCATTCACCTTATAGCCAGTGGGAAAACCACTTTACAATGTGTTTTTATATTTTTTATTATATAGGATTACTTTATCCTATCCCAAGTATTCCTTAAAAAGGTGGGGTTTCAAGTGTCTCCGGAAGGTGGTGAGTGACTCCGCTGTAGAGGCAACACCACACCATTTGTTTGTAGAGGTCCCTGATCAAGCCGCTGATAATGGCAATTCATATTTGCTTTTGCCTCTTGTAGCTCAGTTGGTAGAGCATGGCGCTTGCAACGCCAGGGTTGTGGGTTCGTTTCCCACGGGGGGGGGGGGGGCAGTATGAAAAATGTATGCACTCACTAAAACTGTAAGTCGCTCTGGATAAGAGCGTCTGCTAAATGACTAAAATGTAAATGTTAAAAAAAGTTTTGTAAACCACTGGAATACATGATAATGGCAACAAATGTCATAGCAATGATATAATAATGGTAGATAAAGTATTTCTTACAACCTATTTCGACTGGAGTTGTGTTGGTCATTGTTAATAAGAAAAAGCGTTGAAATCATTCAACAGTAAGACAGATGGACAGACACACGGACCGACAGACAGATGGACACACGGACAGACAGACAGATGGACACACGGACAGACAGACAGATGGACACACGGACAGACAGATGGACAGACAGATGGACAGACAGGCAGATGGACAGACAGATGGACAGGCAGATGGACAGACAGATGGACAGACAGACGGACAGACAGACGGACAGACAGACAGACAGACAGACAGACAGATAGACAGACAGACAGATGGACAGACGGACAGACAGATGGACAGACAGATGGACAGACAGACAGATGGACAGACAGGCAGATGGACAGACAGATGGACAGACACACGGACAGACAGATGGACAGACACACGGACAGACAGACAGACAGACAGATGGACAGACAGACGGACAGACAGACAGACAGACAGATGGACAGACAGACGGACAGACCATTTACATTTTAATGATTTGCATCATTAAGTGTTAAAGGGGCAATCTGGGATTGGTACATCCATTTTTGGACTTTTACCAAAAAAGTGGCGGGATACCCTGCTTTGTTGTTGTTTGAATCCCAGATTGCCCTTTTAATACGTAAAGAAAATGTCTGATTGTGAAAAGAGAAACTGTTGTGTTTATCTCAACCAAATTAGATGGATTAATATTTGATATGGCCCATTGCACTGTATTGAAACCAAGGTAATTATAGTTTTGTGTTTTTATATTTATTTTTATTTCTATTCATTTTTGTATTTATTTATTAGAAATTCAGTTTAGTTTCAGTTAGTTTACAGACCTGATTTGCTATTAAAAAAAAAAGTTTTAGTTGTATAAAAATATATACACTGCTCAAAAAAATAAAGGGAACACTAAAATAACACATTCTAGATCTGAATGAATAAAATAATCTTATTAAATACTTTTTTCTTTACATAGTTGAATGTGCTGACAACAAAATCACACAAAAATGATCAATGGAAATCAAATGTATCAACCCATGGAGGTCTGGATTTGGAGTCACCCTCAAAATTAAAGTGGAAAACCACATTACAGGCTGATCCAACTTTGATGTAATGTCCTTAAAACAAGTCAAAATGAGGCTCAGTAGTGTGTGTGGCCTCCACGTGCCTGTATGACCTCCCTACAACGCCTGGGCATGCTCCTGATGAGGTGGTGGATGGTCTCCTGAGGGATCTCCTCCCAGACCTGGACTAAAGCATCCGCCAACTTCTGGACAGTCTGTGGTGCAACGTGGCGTTGGTGGATGGAGCGAGACATGATGTCCCAGATGTGCTCAATTGGATTCAGGTCTGGGGAACGGGCGGGCCAGTCCATAGCATCAATGCCTTCCTCTTGCAGGAACTGCTGACACACTCCAGCCACATGAGGTCTAGCATTGTCTTGCATTAGGAGGAACCCAGGGCCAACCGCACCAGCATATGGTCTCACAAGGGGTCTGAGGATCTCATCTCGGTACCTAATGGCAGTCAGGCTACCTCTGGCGAGCACATGGAGGGGTGTGCGGCCCCCCAAAGAAATGCCACACCACACCATGACTGACCCACCGCCAAACCGGTCATGCTGGAGGATGTTGCAGGCAGCAGAACATTCTCCACGACGTCTCCAGACTCTGTCACGTCTGTCACATGTGCTCAGTGTGAACCTGCTTTCATCTGTGAAGAGCACAGGGCGCCAGTGGCGAATTTGCCAATCTTGGTGTTCTCTGGCAAATGCCAAACGTCCTGCACGGTGTTGGGCTGTAAGCACAACCCCCACCTGTGGACGTCGGGCCCTCATACCACCCTCATGGAGTCTGTTTCTGACATTTTGAGCAGACACATGCACATTTGTGGCCTGCTGGAGGTCATTTTGCAGGGCTCTGGCAGTGCTCCTCCTGCTCCTCCTTGCACAAAGGCGGAGGTAGCAGTCCTGCTGCTGTGTTGTTGCCCTCCTACGGCCTCCTCCACGTCTCCTGATGTACTGGCCTGTCTCCTGGTAGCGCCTCCATGCTCTGGACACTACGCTGACAGACACAGTAAACCTTCTTGCCACAGCTCGCATTGATGTGCCATCCTGGATGAGCTGCACTACCTGAGCCACTTGTGTGGGTTGTAGACTCCGTCTCATGCTACCACTAGAGTGAAAGCACCGCCAGCATTCAAAAGTGACCAAAACATCAGCCAGGAAGCATAGGAACTGAGAAGTGGTCTGTGGTCACCACCTGCAAAACCAGTCCTTTATTGGGGGTGCTAATTGCCTATAATTTCCACCTGTTGTCTCTGCCATTTGCACAACAGCATGTGAAATTTATTGTCAATCAGTGTTGCTTCCTAAGTGGACAGTTTGATTTCACAGAAGTGTGATTGACTTGGAGTTACATTGTGTTGTTTAAGTGTTCCCTTTATTTTTTTGAGCAGTGTATTTATTTTTCTATTTCATTTTTCCATTATTTCGTTTCAGTTTTAGTTTTAGTGATAGGGCCAGAGATTTAACCGGAAATACGTCATGCTCGCCTGTGCATATCGCCTATGTGACTTGGGTTTAAAAGGAAAAGCACTAGTGCAAAAAATGTGATGGAAGAAATCCCTCTCTCGCCCATGTTTACACCAATCCAATGCTTTTTACATTTAGTAATACATGTTAAAAGAATACATTTAGCTTCCTAGCCAATTTTTACCCTGTTAGCTAGTGATAGCTAGTGATGGTAACCACGTTTCCAACCACAGTTTTTATGCGAGTAAAGTCATACCGTATAAAAGAAAATCACAACAGCTGTGATGGAAACAGTAAGTTTCGGTACAATTTGGTGGGATCTTTTTTTGTCTGTAAAATTAATTAGGCGAGAAATGGCGGTGGAAACACCTGATATAGTAACCATCATATCGTAGTAAACATGGAGTCACGCGATGATATGGTGGTGTATGGTCCTCCCACTACGACTCGGACAACCATGCACTTTATTAGGCTACAGATGAAATAAGTTATGATGAACTTCACAGGGTGATGAAAGTGCACTTAGGGTCTTATTCTGGTGACATGATGATCGATGCTTGACTGCCGTTTGACAAATGCAAATATTCTTGCTCTTATTCGTAATAATCTCATCATGTAGACTAACCTGCCCTCACAGCCTACCCACACTGCATCTGACAGCTGTTGTCAGACCGCACGCAACAGTTTTTGTGACAAAACTATCGGTAGAGTTGAAAATGCAACGGAAACACATTGAAATTTAAATTTTTATTCGGTACATGAAAACTTAAAACGAAAAAAATAAAGATTTTGAGTTCACTACGTCATCACGCACTGATTTTTTTATCCTCAACAAGTCAGTTTGTTGGAAAGTCCAGTGGAGGCTGGTGAGGGGAGGACGGCTCATACCAATGGCTGGAACGGAGTGAATGGAATGGCTTCAAAACCATGTGTTTGATGTATTTGATGCAGCCATTTCCACGAGCCCGTTCCTCCCGAATTAAGGTATCACCAACCTCCTGTGGTGGAAACACACCACTGGTGGGAAAATGCGCATATTTTCTATATGCATATTTTAGAATATTCGCATGAAAATCTGTTGCCAATTGGATGGAAACCGAGCTAGTGGTGCACAAGCTAGGTCTGATTGAAACAAAAAAAAAGCTACAACTGAACATAATTCATGATGGTTTTTATTTTATTTTAGTTAGTTTTGGTGTCAAAGGTAATAGTTTCAGTATAGTTTTAATGTTCAAACAGGTTTGTTAATTACACCACATGACCAAAAGGATGTTGACACCTGCTCGTTGAACATCTCATTCCAAAATCATGGGCAATAATATGGAGTTGGTCCCCCCTTTGCTGCTATAACAGCCTCCACTCTTCTGGGAAGGCTTTCCACTAGATGTTGGCGAATTGCTGCGGGGACTTGCTTCCATTCAGCCAAAAGAGCATTAGTGAGGTCGGGCACTGATGTTGGGCGATTAGCTCTGGCTCGCAGTCTGCGTTTCAATTCATCTCAAAGGTGTTCGATGGGGTTGAGGTCAGGGCTCTGTGCGGGCCAGTCAAGTTCTTTCACACCGATCTCGACAAACCATTTCTGTATGGACCTCGCTTTGTGCACGGGGGCATTGTCATGCTGAAACAGGAAAGGGCCTTCCCCAAACTGTTACCACAAATTTGGAAGCACAGAATCGTCTAGAATGTCATTGTATGCTGTAGCGTTAAGATTTCCCTTCCCTGGAACTAAGGGGCTTAGCCCGAACCGGGAAAAACAGCCACAGACCATTATTCCTCCTCCACCAAACGTTACAGCACTAAATCCCTCTAGAGGACTACACATCTAACCCAGAGCAGGGTTCACTGGAGATGCACTGTTGAGGCCTTTTGCTCCACTAGGAGCTAAAATAAATCAAGTAATTTTACATTTAAATAACATTTACATTACAATTCATTGCGGTCATTTAGCAGACACTCTTATCCAGAGCCACTTACTGTCAGTGCATTCAACTAAGGTAGGTAAGACAACCACATATCACAAGTCCAGGAAGGAGGTAGAGTAAATCCAGAGGAATAGATCTCTGGAAGTAGCCACACTACAGCACATACTACGGCAGTAATAGTCCCATAGGGCTCTGGTCTAAAGTAGTGCACTATGTAGGGAATAGGGTGCCATTTGGGACACAGCCACTGCATAGCAGGCCAATACACTCCTCTACTCAGGAAGACAGCTAGCAGAAATCCTGTGACACTTATTCTCTTTAACACAGGTGCAGCCAACATTAACCGTGCAAGGACACTTGCAGAGAACAGTCTTATTTCCACATATTTTTCTGTAAATTACATCAATCTCGTACTGAATCGGCACTGCCTTCAGTCCCTTGACCATACAATCCGAGCAGGTGGCATTCCTGATGGTTTGTGGCGTCCTGTTGTCGTTCCTGTCATATCTGAAAGAGAAGGAATCAAAGATTAGTGAATCAGCTTCCACAAAAAATACAAACAACTGCTGCTACTACTAGTATTACTACTACGGGGGGGTATAAACTACTCACGTGTAATTCCAGGGGGCCAGTGAGGTTTTCTCAATCAAAGCGCCATGGTTGGGAACCTTCGGTTGCCTCGTTATTCGTGTTGATGTTGAGCCCACCTCTTTGCACCTTTCACTGGCAGGACAGCAGTAGGATGGAGAACTTCTACACAGAGCGTCCCTCACTAGACATGAAAGCAGCAAACCCTGAATTCACAGAAAAAAAGCCAATGTTGTCAGATCCAGAAACGGACTGGCCATAGGGCAGCTCTGGCAAACGGCCATATGGGCCGGTCCATCTTGGGTCCGTCTAAATGTTTTAAAACATTTTTTACATTTTTAGTCATTTAGCAGACGCTCTTATCCAGAGCGACTTACAGTTAGTGAGTGCATACATTTTTCATACTGGCCCCCCGTGGGAATCGAACCCACAACCCTGGCGTTGCAAGCGCCATGCTCTACCAACTGAGCTACAGGAGGGGGGTTTGCGCAGAATTGAAGGGATGCTGGCGCTGCACAGAACGTGTATGACTAGACAGACACACCAGCAGACAACCCCGAATTACCAAAAAGACAACATTGTCAGATCCTCCCTAAACATATGTTGTGTCTCAAAATGGCACCCTATTCCATATATAGTGCACTACTTTTGATCAGGGCCCATAGGACTCTGGTCAAAGTAGTGCACTATATAGGGAATAGGGTGCCATTTGGGATGTAGCATTCTGTGCATTCACACCTACACAGACTACTCAATACAGTACACCAAACATGCACACTCTGTAGTGATTTAGAATCATATTATTGCAGTGGAGTTGACAGGAATTTAGTAATCACTTTGGAATTGCACAGTAGTTGGCCAAATTGGTTTAAAGGGTTGTTTGTTTTGATTATTAAAGTGTAATAATAGTAAGTCACCCTAATGGGTAAACACATTGGCATCACTAGAGGAATTACAGTGTTATTACACGGCTAACGGAGGAACTATGCTAAGTGTAATTACAGTGTTATTACACAGCTATAGGAGGAACTATGTTAAGTGTTATTACAGTGTTATTACACAGCTAACGGAGGAACTATGTTAAGTGTTATTACACAGCTAAATTAGGAACTATGTTAAGTGTTATTACAGTGTTATTACACGGCTATAGGAGGAACTATGTTAAGTGTTATTACAGTGTTATTACACGGCTAACGGAGGAACTATGTTAAGTGTTATTACACAGCTAAATTAGGAACTATGTTAAGTGTTATTACAGTGTTATTACACGGCTAACGGAGGAACTATGTTAAGTGTTATTACACAGCTAAATTAGGAACTATGTTAAGTGTTATTACAGTGTTATTACACGGCTATAGGAGGAACTATGTTAAGTGTTATTACAGTGTTATTACACGGCTAACGGAGGAACTATGCTAAGTGTTATTACAGTGTTATTACACGGCTAATGGAGGAACTATGTTAAGTGTAATTACAGTGTTATTACACAGCTATAGGAGGAACTATGCTAAGTGTAATTACATTGTTATTACACAGCTAAAGGAGAAACTATGCTAAGTGTTATTACACAGCTAAATTAGGAACTATGTTAAGTGTTATTACTGTGTTATTACACAGCTATAGGAGGGACTATTAAAATAGTTTTAATCTGCATCACACAGTGTCAATCTGAATCTGTCAGGGAGAAACCCCATTCATTTAAAGCCTAATTTCCTAGTGTACTCACCAGCAAGCTCATGGTCAACTTCATGTTGCGGCCTGAAGCAGTGTCTTCTGAGTCTTTCTGAAGCAATGAAAAGTGTTGCTCAGAGTGGTCTGGTCTCTTGAACCTGAAAATATATATACCTGACTAGGCTGTCCAGTCCTTCATAAATAGCCGATGTGACGTCAGCATGACCTCTTCCACGTGTCTGCGAACCGATCAGCGCTCGCTCTTTCTGTAACCACAACATATTTGCATCATTGTGTGGACAGTGCATCATAAATATTCCACCTCCAGTCAGAGATGGACTATCCTGAAATCCAGAACCTGCATTGCTTGTTCAAATATTTTTTATTGAACACACACAAGAATGGTGTATAGGTATGAAAGACACGTGTGCAGTTCTTATCTAAACATAAGAGTACAGACATGAACAACAAGACCCAGAGTTCTGGACACAAAACAAATATTACAAAACACGACATACAGAACAGGGACAGGTAGAAAGAAAAAGGGTAGATGTAACCCCCCCACTTTATCTCCCCCCCCCCCCCTTATTCCACCCTATTCCCCTCCCGACTGCTCGAATGTCGGGGCCAGCACACGCTGCCCAAAGGTAGATTACAATATGACAAATGAGAGTGTGTTAAAAAGTACAAATTCACAGCGCCGACTGGTCCAAGTAAGAGAGGAAAGGCTGCCAGATTTGATCAAATGTTGATAATTTATTGTTCAGAATATATCTAATTCTTTCTAAGTGTACAGTGTTTGCCAATTCGCTGAGCGATAATTTGGTAGAGGGCGCTTCCCTCCTTTTCCAAAACAACAAGATTATCTTTTTTGCCGAAATGAGACTGTAAGAGATGAGTTGTTTTTGGGAGTTGGTTAATCCGTTTAGGGAATCGGACACTCCCAGGATTATTGCTAACATTGTACTCTGTGTCGTTGGCCCACAGTTATGCATGACAAGGACTGTTAGTTAAGGAGTGGAATGATAGCAAAAACAGACCGTTACCCAGGCTAGAGACAGACTAGAGACAGACTAGAGACAGACTAGAGACAGACTAGAGACAGACTAGAGACAGACTAGAGACAGACTAGAGACAGACTGGTACCGAGGCTAGAGACAGACTAGAGACAGACTAGAGACAGACTAGAGACAGACTAGAGACAGACTAGAGACTGACTAGAGACAGACTAGAGACAGACTAGAGACAGACTAG
Organism: Coregonus lavaretus; assembly: GCF_964263955.1. NCBI lineage: Eukaryota > Metazoa > Chordata > Actinopteri > Salmoniformes > Salmonidae > Coregonus > Coregonus lavaretus. The sequence goes on along the minus strand of NC_140009.1, from coordinate 3,795,900 downwards.
AGACTGAGTAGAGACAGACTAGAGACAGACTAGAGACAGACTAGAGACAGACTAGAGACAGACTAGAGACAGACTGGTACCGAGGCTAGAGACAGACTAGAGACAGACTAGAGACAGACTAGAGACAGACTAGAGACTGACTAGAGACAGACTAGAGACAGACTAGAGACAGACTAGAGACTGAGTAGAGACAGACTAGAGACAGACTAGAGACAGACTAGAGACAGACTAGAGACAGACTAGAGACAGACTAGAGACAGACTGGTACCGAGGCTAGAGACAGACTAGAGACAGACTAGAGACAGACTAGAGACAGACTAGAGACTGACTAGAGACAGACTAGAGACAGACTAGAGACAGACTAGAGACTGAGTAGAGACAGACTAGAGACAGACTAGAGACAGACTGGTACCCAGACTAGAGACATACCGGTACCCAGACTAGAGACAGACTAGAGACTAAGTAGAGACTGACTAGAGACAGACTAGAGACAGACTAGAGACAGACTAGAGACAGACTAGAGACAGACTAGAGACAGACTAGAGACAGACCGGTACCCAGGCTAGAGACAGACTAGAGACAGACTGGTAACCAGACTAGAGACAGACTAGAGACAGACTGGTACCCAGACTAGAGACAGACTAGAGACAGACTAGAGACATACTGGTACCCAGACTAGAGACAGACTAGAGACAGACTAGAGACAGACTAGAGACAGACTGGTACCCAGGCTAGAGACAGACTAGAGACAGACTAGAGACAGACTGGTACCCAGACTAGAATGTGAACCAATCCTTACGCCCTTATGAAGGATGATGGCATTTGTTGTCCTCTCATTTGTTTGGCTGTTTCTATAAAAACACAGAAAAAGTGGCCTTTGTATTCTTCTATATCCTAGTAGACTATGGGGCCTGGAGAAACTGTCATTCACATGCAGCTATTGGAGGACAGTTGTTTTTAATCAGTGAAAGTCATTTTACATTTGATGTATCATTCAATATGGAGTAAAATAATACAGGAACTTTGCTTATTTAATCAAATAACAGAACTAGTTGTAGTTGTTAACCCCATTCACTCACCAGCCTTACCACTACTCTATTAGAAAAAAAGGTGCTATCAAGAACCTAAAAGGGTTCACATAGGAGAACCCTTTGAAGAACCCCTTTTGGCTCCAGATTTAACTATTTTTGGTCCATGTTCTACCTAGAACCAAAAAGGGTTCTACCTAGAACCAAAAATGGTTCTAGCTGGAACCAAAAAGGGTTCTACCTGGAACCAAAAAGGGTTCTACCTGGAACCAAAAAGGGTTCTACCTGGAACGATACAGGGTTCTTCTATGGGGATCAGCCGAATAACCGTTTTGAAATCCTTTTTTCTAAGAGTGTAGGAAGAGGTACTCGTTTATGTCTGTGCTGGCTAGTTGCACAAATAGATATACATTTTTATATTTCTTTGTTTGTATTAATCCGTTTCTTTACTTGAAGGTTACAGGTGTACTATTATTACGATGAGGCATATACTTACATCATATACAATATAACACATAGACTACAGATATGTGTTACTGTTCTGTGTTGTGGAATTCCCCCGGTATTGACTCCTCTCCATCCCCTCTCTCTCTCTCTAGCTCTCTGCTTGTTTGTTTATAGACCTCGTGGGTTTCCACCGTACGAGTTGAAGCATGGAGAGAGTTTACCCTGTGGTAACTCCTAACCCTCGCTTTCCATATGGGCTATAAACAATGGTTGCGCAATGAAACTGAGCGGATATTTCAGACACGTTAGGCTATGGGTCATCCTGTAAAATGTAAAGATGTGTCATCTTAGCGTTCTCAAAAATACAAATAACTCCCTCTATTAAAATACAATGCAGAGGTGGACACATTCTCACTGCTCAATGGAAATTCCATCCCTACATCTGTCTAAATTCAAAACCAGACACGCAGGGTTCGAATTACAAGAGACGTCAGGCACCCCCCGGTAATCGACGGAATCCAAACCCTGCAGACACATACATAGGGGACGTTGTTTGTTTGGATCACTACCCAATAATTTAACTGTCTCAAAGCCCTTTAACCAAAAGCTGTCATAACACAAGCTACCTGTTCACAGCATCCACCTAATGCCGCTTTGCTTTATAGAACTTGTTCTCAGCTGGTTTACCTGGTTAAATAAAGGTGAAATAAAAATAAAAATAAAATGCAAGATCCGTCTTGTGCATCTCATACATAACACCTGGTAAGTCCTCCAAGAGAAGAAGAGGCTGGACATCAAAAGTACAGGAGCCACTACATACTCTTTATATCTATGGCCAGGATTGAACTCTGTACACAGAAAACATATGGTATCACATATAATAATGCACCATTGATAATGCATAATGCATTCCACAAACAGGTGCCTCATAGTTACCTTTTGTTCTACTGGGTATGCCTTAGTTAATACATGCTAAACACCCGGTACTGGAGCCTGCCTTTCTCTGTCGCTTTCAACCGCACACGGTGTGGTCAGCATGGGGGGAATCCTCCACTATCTCACACACACACACACACAGGCCTGGCCATGGAAATGATATGTAAAGGATACCCACACTACAGATACTAGTAGTAGAGTCTCTCAGGAAATACCACTCAGTGGTGTGTGGGTGAGGGAACCCTCAGCTGTAGTTCGTTGTCTCTGATTGGGGACCATACTTAGGCAGCCTATTGGCACTAGTGGGTTGTGGGATCTTGTTCCGTGTTATGGTATGTTTGTGTGCTACCTTGGTTTCGTTTGTTGTTTTTGTCGTGTGTTTATTTGTTTAAATAAACATGTATGCTTATCACGCTGCGCCTTGTTCCGTCCCGTCTATAAACGATTGTGACATAACCAGACCACAGAGGGATTACCATGACCATCCCTATGCTGTGGTGAGAGGTAACACCACACCATTTGTTTGTAGAGGTCCCTGATCAAGCTGCTGATAATGGCAATTCATATTTGCTTTTGCCACCTGTAGCTCAGTTGGTAGAGCATGGCGCTTGCAACACCAGGGTTGTGGGTTCGTTTCCCATGGGGGGGGCCAGTATGAAAAATGTATGCACTCACTAAAACTGTAAGTCGCTCTGGATAAGAGCGTCTGCTAAATGACTAAAATGTAAATGTATCTCGGAGCAGAATGTCACGGTCGTCTGAAGAAGCGGACCAATACGCAGCGCGTGGAGTGAACATGATGACTTTATTTAATAAAGCAACCACGAAAAACAACAAATGACGATAGTGAAGTCCTCTGTAACACTGACAGAAACATGGAACAAAAACCCACAAACCAAGGAGAAACCACACAGTTTAAATATGGCTCCCAATCAGAGATAACGAGCCGACAGCTGACACTCGTTACCTCCGATTGGGAGTCATATGACTAATCAAGAACAATCACCCAACATAGAAATGAACAACTAGAATCCCCAACATAGAAATACACCCAAACAATGAAAATGAACAACCCTGGCTCAAATAATCAACGTCCATGGAGCCAGAGTATCACAGTACCCCCCCCTAAAGGTGCGCACTCCGGGCGCACCAGCATACAGTCTAGGGGAGGGTCTGGGTGGGCGTCTGTCCATGGTGGCGGCTCTGGCCCAGGTCGTGGTCCCCACCCCACCTTAGTCACTATCCGCTTCCGTAGCCCCCTCCACCTGACCACCCCCCAATTAAACCCCACTGGATTAAGGGGCGGCACCGGACTAAGGGGCAGCACCGGACTAAGGGGCAGCACCGGACTAAGGGACAGTACCTGACTAAGGGGCAGCACCGGACTGAATGGCGGATCCTGGCTGGCTGGCTCTGGCGGATCCTGGCTGGACGGCTCTGGCGGATCCTGGCTGGACGGCTCTGGCTGATCCTGTCTGGCGGAAGGCTCTGGCTGATCCTGTCTGGCGGAAGGCTCTGGCTGATCCTGTCTGGCGGAAGGCTCTGGCTGATCCTGTCTGGCGGAAGGCTCTGGCTGATCCTGTCTGGCGGAAGGCTCTGGCTGATCCTGTCTGGCGGAAGGCTCTGGCTGATCCTGTCTGGCGGAAGGCTCTGGCTGATCCTGTCTGGCGGAAGGCTCTGGCTGCTCCTGTCTGGCGGAGAGCTCTAGCGGCTCCGGTCTGGCGGACGGCTCTGAAGGCTCATGGCAGACGGGCGGCTTAGCAGGCTCAGTACAGACGGGCAGTTCCTGCGGCGCTTGGCAGACGGACAGTTCAGACGGCGTTGGGCAGACGGGCAGTTCAGACGGCGTTGGGCAGACGGACAGTTCAGGCCCCGTTGGGCAGACGGCAGACTCTGGCCGTCTGAGGCGCATCGTAGGCCTGGTGCGTGGTGCCGGAACAGGAGGTACCGGGCTGAGGACACGCATCTCAGGGCTAGTGCGGGGAGAAGCAACAGGGCATGCTTGGCCCTGGGGACGCACCGTAGGCCTGATGCGTGGTGCCGGAACTGGAGGTACCGGGCTGAGGACACGCATCTCAGGGCTAGTGCGGGGAGAAGCAACAGGGTATGCTGGACCCTGGGAACGCACATAAGGGCTAGTGCGGAGAGCCGGAACAGGGCATGCTGGACCCTGGGGACTCACATTAAGCCTAGTGCGGAGAGCAGCAACAGGACGCACAGGACTCGGGAGACACACAGGAGGCTTGGGGCGTGGTGTAGGCACTGGTGGGAAAGGGCTGGCGACGTGCACCGTATCCCTGGTGCGAGTGGCCGGAACAGGCCGGGCCGGGCTGGCGAAGCGCACCGTATCCCTGGTGCGAGTGGCCGGAACAGGCCGGGCTGGGCTGGCGAAGCGCACCGTATCCCTGGTGCGAGTGGCCGGAACAGGCCGGGCTGGGCTGGCGAAGCGCACCGTATCCCTGGTGCGAGTGGCCGGAACAGGCCGGGCTGGGCTGGCGAAGCGCACCGTATCCCTGGTGCGAGTGGCCGGAACAGGCCGGGCCGGGCTGGCGAAGCGCACCGTATCCTTGGTGCGAGGGGTCGTAACAGGCCGGACCGTACTGGAGGCACACACCACTGGCTCTACCCCGGGAACTGGAACGGGCCGGACCGGACTGGATACACACCTCAGTCTCTCACGCCGTGCCTCTACATCTCCTTTCCCTACTTTGGCCAGTGACCCCCGTAACCTGGTTGCCTCTTGAATTCGCCCCTTCTCTGCCTCCGTTAGCCCCGTCGTCCAAGCCATGTGCCCCCCCCAAAAAACTTTTTGGGGTTGCCTCTCGTCCTTCCAACGATGATGGCCCTGCTGACGCCGTTGCTCCTCTCTCGCCAGGGCCTTGATCTTCCCCCAAGGTCCCTTGCCCCCGAGCATGTCCTCCCAGGACCACGATTTGCCCACCTGGGCCATCGCCAGCCTCTCGATCTCCTTACCAGGCGCCTCCTCCCATGTCCAGCTGTCTTGCTCCTGGACACGCTGCTTGGTCCTTCTATGGTGGGTTTTTCTGTCACGGTCGTCTGAAGAAGCGGACCAATACGCAGCGCGTGGAGTGAACATGATGACTTTATTTAATAAAGCAACCACGAAAAACAACAAATGACGATAGTGAAGTCCTCTGTAACACTGACAGAAACATGGAACAAAAACCCACAAACCAAGGAGAAACCACACAGTTTAAATATGGCTCCCAATCAGAGATAACGAGCCGACAGCTGACACTCGTTACCTCCGATTGGGAGTCATATGACTAATCAAGAACAATCACCCAACATAGAAATGAACAACTAGAATCCCCAACATAGAAATACACCCAAACAATGAAAATGAACAACCCTGGCTCAAATAATCAACGTCCATGGAGCCAGAGTATCACACAGAAAATCTTCTGTTCTGTCTGATGTTAACAGCATGTGATGAGGGACCATCCTCAATAACTGGAACCAGGTGACGTGCTGGTAGAAATGAGGTAAAACAGATTTCAGTTTCGATTGTGCGCGTATGTTCGCGTGTACCACTCCATTTTTGGGGGTCGCGGGTCAAAACGTTTGTAAACCACTGGAATACATGATAATGGCAACACATGTCATAGTAATGATATAATAATGGTAGATAAAGTATTTCTTACAACCTATTTCGACTGGAGTTGTGTTGGTCATTGTTAATAAGAAGAAGCGTTGAAATCATTCAACAGTAAGACAGATGGACAGACACACGGACAGACAGACAGATGGACACACGGACAGACAGACAGATGGACAGACAAACAGATGGACAGACAGACAGACAGAAAACAGACAGACAGACAGACAGACAGACAGACAGACAGACAGACAGACAGACAGACAGACAGACAGACAGATGGACAGACAGACAGACAGACTAGAGACAGACTAGAGACAGACTAGAGACAGACTAGAGACAGACTAGAGACAGTCTAGAGACAGACTAGAGACATACTAGAGACAGACTGGTACCCAGACTAGAGACAGACTAGAGACAGACTATAGACTGACTAGAGACAGACTAGAGACAGACTAGAGACAGACTAGAGACAGACTAGAGACAGACTAGAGACAGTCTAGAGACAGACTAGAGACAGACTAGAGACAGACTAGAGACAGACTAGAGACAGACTAGAGACAGACTAGAGACATACCGGTACCCAGACTAGAGACAGACTAGAGACTGACTAGAGACAGACTAGAGACAGACTAGAGACAGACTAGAGACAGACTAGAGACAGACTAGAGACAGGCTGGTACCCAGACTAGAGACAGACTGGTTCCCAGACTAGAGACAGACTAGAGACAGTCTAGAGACAGACTAGAGACAGACTAGAGACAGACTAGAGACAGACTAGAGACAGACTAGAGACAGACTAGAGACATACCGGTACCCAGACTAGAGACAGACTAGAGACTGACTAGAGACAGACTAGAGACAGACTAGAGACAGACTAGAGACTGACTAGAGACTGACTAGAGACAGACTAGAGACAGACTAGAGACTGACTAGAGACAGACTGGTACCCAGGCTAGAGACAGACTAGAGACTGACTAGAGACAGACTAGAGACAGACTAGAGACTGACTAGAGACAGACTGGTACCCAGGCTAGAGACAGACTAGAGACTGACTAGAGACAGACTAGAGACTGAGTAGAGACAGACTAGAGACAGACTAGAGACAGGCTGGTACCCAGACTAGAGACAGACTGGTTCCCAGACTAGAGACAGACTAGAGACAGTCTAGAGACAGACTAGAGACAGACTAGAGACAGACTAGAGACAGACTAGAGACAGACTAGAGACAGACTAGAGACATACCGGTACCCAGACTAGAGACAGACTGGTTCCCAGACTAGAGACAGGCTAGAGACAGACTAGAGACAGACTAGAGACTGACTAGAGACAGACTAGAGACAGACTAGAGACAGACTAGAGACTGACTAGAGACAGACTAGAGACTGAGTAGAGACAGACTAGAGACAGACTAGAGACAGGCTGGTACCCAGACTAGAGACAGGCTGGTACCCAGACTAGAGACAGACTGGTTCCCAGACTAGAGACAGGCTAGAGACAGACTAGAGACAGACCGGTACCCAGACTAGAGACAGACCGGTACCCAGACTAGAGACAGACTAGAGACTGACTAGAGACAGACTAGAGACAGACTAGAGACAGACTAGAGACAGACTAGAGACAGTCTAGAGACAGACTAGAGACAGACTAGAGACAGACTAGAGACAGACTAGAGACAGACTAGAGACAGACTAGAGACAGACTAGAGACAGGCTAGAGACAGACCGGTTCCCAGACTAGAGACAGACTAGAGACAGACTAGAGACAGACTAGAGACAGACTAGAGACAGACTAGAGACAGACTAGAGACATACCGGTACCCAGACTAGAGACAGACTAGAGACAGACTAGAGACAGACTAGAGACAGACTAGAGACAGACTAGAGACAGACTAGAGACAGACTGGTTCCCAGACTAGAGACAGACTAGAGACAGACTAGAGACATACCGGTACCCAGACTAGAGACAGGCTAGAGACAGACTAGAGACAGTCTAGAGACTGACTAGAGACAGACTAGAGACATACCGGTTCCCAGACTAGAGACAGACTAGAGACAGACTAGAGACAGGCTAGAGACAGACTAGAGACAGACTAGAGACAGACTAGAGACATACCGGTACCCAGACTAGAGACAGGCTAGAGACAGACTAGAGACAGACTAGAGACAGACTAGAGACAGACTAGAGACAGACTAGAGACAGACTAGAGACAGACTAGAGACAGACTAGAGACAGACTAGAGACAGACTAGAGACAGACTGGTACCCAGGCTAGAGACAGTCTAGAGACAGACTAGAGACAGACTAGAGACTGAGTAGAGACAGACTAGAGACAGACTAGAGACAGGCTGGTACCCAGACTAGAGACAGACTGGTTCCCAGACTAGAGACATACCGGTACCCAGACTAGAGACAGACTAGAGACTGACTAGAGACATACCGGTTCCCAGACTAGAGACAGACTAGAGACAGACTAGAGACAGACTAGAGACAGACTAGAGACAGACTAGAGACAGACTAGAGACAGACTAGAGACAGACTAGAGACAGACTAGAGACAGACCGGTTCCCAGACTAGAGACAGACTAGAGACAGACTAGAGACAGACTAGAGACAGACTAGAGACAGACTAGAGACAGACTAGAGACAGACTAGAGACAGACTAGAGACAGACCGGTTCCCAGACTAGAGACAGACTAGAGACAGACTAGAGACAGACTAGAGACAGACTAGAGACAGACTAGAGACAGACCGGTTCCCAGACTAGAGACAGGCTAGAGACAACTAGAGACAGACTGGTACCCAGACTAGAGACAGACTAGAGACAGACTGGTACCCAGACTAGAGACAGACTAGAGACAGACTAGAGACAGACTGGTACCCAGACTAGAATGTGAACCAATCCTTACGCCCTTATGAAGGATGATGGCATTTGTTGTCCTCTCATTTGTTTGGCTGTTTCTATAAAAACACAGAAAAAGTGGCCTTTTGTATTCTTCTATATCCTAGTAGTCTATGGGGCCTGGAGAAACTGTCATTCACATGCAGCTATTGGAGGACAGTTGTTTTTAATCAGTGAAAGTCATTTTACATTTGATGTATCATTCAATCATTTTACATTTGATGTATCATTCAATGTGGAGGAAAATAATACAGGAACTTTGCTTATTTAATCAAATAACAGAACTAGTTGTAGTTGTTAACCCCATTCACTCACCAGCCTTACCACTACTCTATTAGAAAAAAAGGTGCTATCAAGAACCTAAAAGGGTTCACATAGGAGAACCCTTTGAAGAACCCCTTTTGGCTCCAGATTTAACTATTTTTGGTCCATGTTCTACCTAGAACCAAAAAGGGTTCTACCTAGAACCAAAAAGGGTTCTACCTGGAACCAAAAAGGGTTCTACCTGGAACCAAAAATGGTTCTTCCTGGAACCAAAAAGGGTTCTACCCGGAACGATACAGGGTTCTTCTATGGGGATCAGCCGAATAACCGTTTTGAAATCCTTTTTTCTAAGAGTGTTGGAAGAGGTACTCGTTTATGTCTGTGCTGGCTAGTTGCACAAATAGATATACATTTTTATATTTCTTTGTTTGTATTAATCCGTTTCTTGACTTGAAGGTTACAGGTGTACTATTATTACGATGAGGCATATACTTACATCATATACAATATAATCTCTATTGATCCGTTACACATAGACTACAGATATGTGTTACTGTTCTGTGTTGTGGAATTCCCCCGGTATTGACTCCTCTCCATCCCCTCTCTCTCTCTCTTGCTCTCTGCTTGTTTGTTTATAGAACGCGTGGGTTTCCACCGTAGGAGTTGAAGCATGGAGAGAGATTACCCTGTGGTAACTCCTAACCCTCGCTTTCCATATGGGCTATAAACAATGGTTCCACAATGAAACTGAGCGGATATTTCAGACACGTTAGGCTATGGGTCATCCTGTAAAATGTAAAGATGTGTCATCTTAGCGTTCTCAAAAATACAAATAACTCCCTCTATTAAAATACAATGCAGAGGTGGACACATTCTCACTGCTCAATGGAAATTCCAACCCTACGTCTGTCTAAATTCAAAACCAGACACGCAGGGTTCGAATTACAAGAGACGTCAGGCACCCCCCGGTAATCGACGGAATCCAAACCCTGCAGACACATACATAGGGGACGTTGTTTGTTTGGATCACTACCCAATAATTTAACTGTCTCAAAGCCCTTTAACCAAAAGCTGTCATAACACAAGCTACCTGTTCACAGCATCCACCTAATGCCGCTTTGCTTTATAGAACTTGTTCTCAGCTGGTTTACCTGGTTAAATAAAGGTGAAATAAAAATAAAAATAAAATGCAAGATCCGTCTTGTGCATCTCATACATAACACCTGGTAAGTCCTCCAAGAGAAGAAGAGGCTGGACATCAAAAGTACAGGAGCCACTACATACTCTTTATATCTATGGCCAGGATTTAACTCTGTACACAGAAAACATATGGTATCACATATAATAATGCACCATTGATAATGCATAATGCATTCCACAAACAGGTGCCTCATAGTTACCTTTTGTTCTACTGGGTATGCCTTAGTTAATACATGCTAAACACCCGGTACTGGAGCCTGCCTTTCTCTGTCGCTTTCAACCGCACACGGTGTGGTCAGCATGGAGGGAATCCTCCACTATCTCACACACACACACACAGGCCTGGCCATGGAAATGATATGTAAAGGATACCCACACTACAGATACTAGTAGTAGAGTCTCTCAGGAAATACCACTCAGTGGTGTGTGGGTGAGGGAACCCTCAACCTACTCTCTACTGTAATAACCAGACCACAGAGGGATTGTCATGGAAAGGGTTCCCTATGCTGTGGTAAGACGTTTACATTTTACATTTACGTCATTTAGCAGACGCTCTTATCCAGAGCGACTTACAAATTGGTGCATTCACCTTATAGCCAGTGGGACAACCACTTTACAATGTGTTTTTATATTTTTTATTATATAGGATTACTTTATCCTATCCCAGGTATTCCTTAAAGAGGTGGGGTTTCAAGTGTCTCCGGAAGGTGGTGAGTGACTCCGCTGTAGAGGCAACACCACACCATTTGTTTGTAGAGGTCCCTGATCAAGCCGCTGATAATGGTAATTCATATTTGCTTTTGACCCTTGTAGCTCAGTTGGTAGAGCATGGCGCTTGCAACGCCAGGGTTGTGGGTTTGTTTCCCACAGGGGGGGGGGCAGTATGAAAAATGTATGCACTCACTAAAACTGTAAGTCGCTCTGGATAAGAGCGTCTGCTAAATGACTAAAATGTAAATGTAAATGTGTCTCGGAGCAGAAAATCTTCTGTTCTGTCTGATGTTAACAGCATGTGATGAGGGACCATCCTCAATAACTGGAACCAGGTGACGTGCTGGTAGAAATGAGGTAAAACAGATTTCAGTTTCGATTGTGTGTGTATGTTCGCGTGTACCACTCATTTTTGGGGGTCGCGGGTCAAAACGTTTGTAAACCACTGGAATACATGATAATGGCAACAAATGTCATAGTAATGATATAATAATGGTAGATAAAGTATTTCTTACAACCTATTTCGACTGGAGTTGTGTTGGTCATTGTTAATAAGAAGAAGCGTTGAAATCATTCAACAGTAAGACAGATGGACAGACACACGGACAGACAGACAGACAGACAGACAGATGGACAGACAGGCAGATGGACAGACAGATGGACACACGGACAGACAGACAGATGGACAGATGGACAGACAGATGGACAGACAGACAGACAGACAGACAGACAGACGGACAGACAGATGGACAGACAGACAGATGGACACAGACAGATGGACAGACAGACAGACAGACAGATGGACAGACAGATGGACAGACAGACAGATGGACACACGGACAGACAGACAGATGGACAGACAGACAGATGGACAGACAGACGGACAGACAGACAGATGGACAGACCATTTACATTTTAATGATTTGCATCATTAAGTGTTAAAGGGGCAATCTGGGATTGGTACATCCATTTTTGGACTTTTACCAAAAAAGTGGCGGGATACCCTGCTTTGTTGTTGTTTGAATCCCACATTGCCCCTTTAATACGTAAAGAAAATGTCTGATTGTGAAAAGAGAAACTGTTGTGTTTATCTCAACCAAATTGGAGGGATAACTATTTGATATGACCCATTGCACTGTATTAAAACCAAGGTTATTATAGTTTTGTGTTTTTATATTTATTTTTATTTCTATTCATTTTTGTATTCATTTATTATAAATTCTGTTTAGGGTCAGTTAGTTTACAGACCTGATTTGCTATTTTTTTAAAAAGTTTTAGTTGTATAAAAATATATACACTGCTCAAAAAAATAAAGGGAACACTAAAATAACACATTCTAGATCTGAATGAATAAAATAATCTTATTAAATACTTTTTTCTTTACATAGTTGAATGTGCTGACAACAAAATCACACAAAAATTATCAATGGAAATCAAATGTATCAACCCATGGAGGTCTGGATTTGGAGACACCCTCAAAATTAAAGTGGAAAACCACATTACAGGCTGATCCAACGTTGATGTAATGTCCTTAAAACAAGTCAAAATGAGGCTCAGTAGTGTGTGTGGCCTCCACGTGCCTGTATGACCTCCCTACAACGCCATGCTCCTGATGAGGTGGCGGATGGTCTCCTGAGGGATCTCCTCCCAGACCTGGACTAAAGCATCCGCCAACTCCTGGACAGTCTGTGGTGCAACGTGGCGTTGGTGGATGGAGCGAGACATGATGTCCCAGATGTGCTCAATTGGATTCAGGTCTGGGGAACGGGCGGGCCAGTCCATAGCATCAATGCCTTCCTCTTGCAGGAACTGCTGACACACTCCAGCCACATGAGGTCTAGCATTGTCTTGCATTAGGAGGAACCCAGGGCCAACCGCACCAGCATATGGTCTCACAAGGGGTCTAAGGATCTCATCTCGGTACCTAATGGCAGTCAGGCTACCTCTGGCGAGCACATGGAGGGCTGTGCGGCCCCCCAAAGAAATGTCACACCACACCATGACTGACCCACCGCCAAACCGGTCATGCTGGAGGATGTTGCAGGCAGCAGAACGTTCTCCACGACGTCTCCAGACTCTGTCACGTCTGTCACATGTGCTCAGTGTGAACCTGCTTTCATCTGTGAAGAGCACAGGGCGCCAGTGGCGAATTTGCCAATCTTGGTGTTCTCTGGCAAATGCCAAACGTCCTGCACGGTGTTGGGCTGTAAGCACAACCCCCACCTGTGGACGTCGGGCCCTCATACCACCCTCATGGAGTCTGTTTCTGACCGTTTGAGCAGACACATGCACATTTGTGGCCTGCTGGAGGTCATTTTGCAGGGCTTTGGCAGTGCTCCTCCTGCTCCTCCTTGCACAAAGGCGGAGGTAGCAGTCCTGCTGCTGTGTTGTTGCCCTCCTACGGCCTCCTCCACGTCTCCTGATGTACTGGCCTGTCTCCTGGTAGCGCCTCCATGCTCTGGACACTACGCTGACAGACACAGTAAACCTTCTTGCCACAGCTCGCATTGATGTGCCATCCTGGATGAGCTGCACTACCTGAGCCACTTGGGTGGGTTGTAGACTCCGTCTCATGCTACCACTAGAGTGAAAGCACCGCCAGCATTCAAAAGTGACCAAAACATCAGCCAGGAAGCATAGGAACTGAGAAGTGGTCTGTGGTCACCACCTGCAAACCAGTCCTTTATTGGGGGTGCTAATTGCCTATAATTTCCACCTGTTGTCTCTGCCATTTGCACAACAGCATGTGAAATTTATTGTCAATCAGTGTTGCTTCCTAAGTGGACAGTTTGATTTCACAGAAATGTGATTGACTTGGAGTTACATTGTGTTGTTTAAGTGTTCCCTTTATTTTTTTGAGCAGTGTATTTATTTTTCTATTTCATTTTTCTATTATTTCGTTTCAGTTTTAGTTTTAGTGATAGGGCCAGAGATTTAACCGGAAATACGTCATGCTCGCCTGTGCATATCGCCTATGTGACTTGGGTTTAAAAGGAAAAGCACTGGTGCAAAAAATGTGGTGGAAGGAATCCCTCTCTCGCCCATGTTTACACCAATCCAATGCTTTTTACATTTAGTAATACATGTAAAAAGAATACATTTAGCTTCCTAGCCAATTTTTACCCTGTTAGCTAGTGATGGTAACCACGTTTCCAACCACAGTTTTTATGCGAGTAAAGTCATACCGTATAAAATAAAATCACAACAGCTGTGATGGAACAATTTGGTGGGATCTTTTTTTGTCTGTAAAATTAATTAGGCGAGAAATGGCGGTGGAAACACCTGATATAGTAACCATCATATCGTAGTAAACATGGAGTCACGCGATGATATGGTGGTGTATGGTCCTCCCACTACGACTCGGAAAACCATGCACTTTATTAGGCTACAGATGAAATAAGTTATGATGAACTTCACAGGGTGGTGAAAGGGCACTTAGGGTCTTATTCTGGTGACATGATGATCGATGCTTGACTGCCGTTTGACAAATGCAAATATTCTTGCTCTTATTCGTAATAATCTCACCATGTAGACTAACCTTCCCTCACAGCCTACCCGCACTGCATCTGACAGCTGTTGTCAGACCGCACGCAACAGTTTTTGTGACAAAACTATCGGTAGAGTTGAAAATGCAACGGAAACACATTGAAATTTAGATTTTTATTCGGTACATGAAAACTTAAGTCGAAAAAAATAAAGATTTTGAGTTCACTACGTCATCACGCACTGATTTTTTTATCCTCAACAAGTCAGTTTGTTGGAAAGTCCAGTGGAGGCTGGTGAGGGGAGGACGGCTCATACCAATGGCTGGAACGGAGCGAATGGAATGGCTTCAAAACCATGTGTTCGATGTATTTGATGCAGCCATTACCACGAGCCCGTTCCTCCCCAATTAAGGTATCACCAACCTCCTGTGGTGGAAACACACCACTGGTGGGAAAATGCGCATATTTTCTATATGCATATTTTAGAATATTCGCATGAAAATCTGTTGCCAATTGGATGGAAACCGAGCTAGTGATGCACAAGCTAGGCCTGATTGAAACAAAAAAAAACTAAAACTGAACATAATTCATGATGGTTTTTATTTTATTTTAGTTAGTTTTGGTGTCAAAGGTAATAGTTGCAGTATAGTTTTAATGTTCAAACAGGTTTGTTAATTACACCACATGACCAAAAGGATGTTGACACCTGCTCGTCGAACATCTCATTCCAAAATCATGGGCATTAATATGGAGTTGGTCCCCCCTTTGCTGCTGTAACAGCCTCCACTCTTCTGGGAAGGCTTTCCACTAGATGTTGGCGAATTGCTGCGGGGACTTGCTTCCATTCAGCCAAAAGAGCATTAGTGAGGTCGGGCACTGATGTTGGGCGATTAGCTCTGGCTCGCAGTCTGCGTTTCAATTCATCTCAAAGGTGTTCGATGGGGTTGAGGTCAGGGCTCTGTGCGGGCCAGTCAAGTTCTTTCACACCGATCTCGACAAACCATTTCTGTATGGACCTCCCTTTGTGCACGGGGGCATTGTTATGCTGAAACAGGAAAGGGCCTTCCCCAAACTGTTGCCACAAATTTGGAAGCACAGAATCGTCTAGAATGTCATTGTATGCTGTAGCGTTAAGATTTCCCTTCCTGGAACTAAGGGGCTTAGCCCGAACCGGGAAAAACAGCCACAGACCATTATTCCTCCTCCACCAAACATTACAGTTGGCACTATGCATTTGGGCAAGTAGCGTTTATGGTATATGAAGAAGTATGACTTTGCTAATGTTTAAAGTAGAGGGAGCCATTTTGTAGTGACACCCCTGTTCGTTGGAGACAGGTGATTGGACAGTAGAGGGAGCCACCCATATTTTTGTATATCTTATAAGTATAGGCTAGAGACAAAGGACCTTAGAACAGACATATTATTTTGGGACACTGTTCTCCAGACACTGCAGGCGTCTCTAAACTTATGCTGAAATCTTGTGATATAAATAAAACTTATAATCAAAGTACAGTATAAGCGGACTCTTTGTTTCACAGCAAGAATTAGCAGCATTGACTCGACACTACAATTGGCGACGAGGATGGGATCGGTCTGCATCTTTCCTGTGTTGCATTCATGAGCAGCGAGGTGACTCCCGCTCAAGCCGGCTCATAAGGTGAGATTCCTCACAAATTTTGTGCGCTAGTTGGTTCGCTGGCTTATGGGTGTGTGCGCTGGGGAGATGTACCGTGTAAATTACTTGTGTGTGCTGGTGTGGTTGTCATTGCTGTTGACTAAGGGTCTGTCATAACTATTCTAAATTAGTTGGCACTGGTAAACGGCGCAAATAGGGGGGAGTGTCTATAGAAATATGTGGCTTGAATAGGAATTCAAGAACAATCGATGGAAGTGAATAAGGCCAAGATATGTATACAAATTAGGGCATTGCGAATCTGGAAAGACCTCAGGGAGGCGATCTTAGGATGGGCCGAAAATCCTGATAACGCGTTAGATGTGTTTTAGGTGAGTCTGGGACTGGAGAGTGGTATATACATTCTATTGCAAGTTACTGCTCATCTTATAGCTGACGAGGTATATGTTTGATGTGACCGCTCATAGAATATCCATAGAACTCGCGGCAGCATAAAGTTAGGGACAAAGGAACTGGAATTTTGGCGCAATGTAGGTTACATGCTACATGTTACATGCCACATGTTACATACATGCTAATGCTAAATGCTAATGCTAATTATGTTGCATGCTACATGCTAACATGTGACCTTAGAGGGCCATCGAGATGGAATAAAGCTTCTTAAATTATGTTTGTGTGTGTAGAATTTAAGTTCTATGCTTTGTGAGCTCTGTTAAATGTTGTTTGGCTATGAGGAGAAAACGGAGTTACAGCGGGACTGTTAACTTTCTGTTTGGCTTGGGGAGAGAGCTGCTAGAGGGCTCCGTCCACGCTGAAATCGTATTGGTGAATGAACTGCGCATGCGTGTGATTTTATGACTTTAGAGGTACGTAGGGAGAATGTGCCACTGCCTACACTGGGTGCTGGGAGACGCAGACAGAGAGAGATTTGAACACGAATGGAATGTTCTAGTTGTTACATAGTCTGTTGCTTAATGATGAAGCTATTTGTTGAGATCTATTGAATTGATAAATGAGAGAGATATGTTGACGGATTAAAAAATAAAATAAAAATAATTAAATAAATGAAATAAAATGTTAGAGCTATCGATAAATATTCCTGAGTTAAGTGTTTGCTTATTTCTTAGCGCAAGTGTGAACAGAGGAATATTGAATGGTTGAAGTAGCTCAGTGAGTGTATTAACTATTAAATGCTTGTCTGTCCTTTTGTTCTTTGGTCATATGAGAGACGAGAAGGAGGAGAGAGAGATACAGGAAGTGCTGACGTGTACATCACGGGACAGGTGTGACGCGACAGAGGATCGAGTCAAAATCAGGCCAGTGCTGTTTTGTTTACAAACCTTTCCTTCCCATACAGGATATTTTGTGTGCCTTGCATATTTCATGTTATGACAATTTGGCAGGGACTTGGCAACAGACTGATCAATTGATGTAATTGCATATGGGAGTTTTTGTGCATGAGTTGGTTTGATTAGAGTTCTGTTGGAAATCGAGTAATGACATTATTCTGTAAAATTAAGATAATTGGGTGCTTATTAAGCAATGGGGTTTATGAGTATTGTAGTGTTGTAGGATTAGAAGTCTTTATTTTTTGGATTGCTCTGAAGTTGACTACTTGCATTTACTTTCCTGATGGGATGTGGTAAGATAGCCACTAATTGATAAATTAGTAAAATAGGAAATAGAAATAAAAAATTATTTTTGATTATTCGTAAATTTATTGATTAATTGTTTAATAAAAATAAATAAATAAAAGTTGATTAATTATTTTTGAATATTCATATTTTTATTGATTAATAAAAAATATAAATAAAAAGTTGATTAATTATTTTTGAATATTCATATTGTTATTGATTAATAAAATTTCTTTTTTTTAAAGTTGATTAATAATTTTTGAATATTCATATTTTTATTGATAACAAAAAAAAAGATTAATTATTTTTGAATATTCATATTTTTATTGATTAATTAAAATAAAATAAAGTTGATTAATTATTTTTGAATATTCATATTTTTATTGATTAATAAAAATAAAATAAAAGTTGATTAATTATTTTTGAATATTCATATTTTTATTGATTAATAAAAAAAAAAGATTAATTATTTTTGAATATTCATATTTTTATTGATTAATAAAAAATAAAAAAAAGGGAGGAAGCCATAGGCTATATAGTCTAAAATAAAATAATTCACAATAAAGGAATATAAAAGAGTTGTTACAATGGGGAAAAAGGACATCAAGGCTATGAAAGTAATTACACCTGTTGATATAGTTGAAAATAGTAATCCTTTAGTTAATGGTATTGCGAGGTTATCCAGCAAATGGAACAAACGTTGGCCTGACATTGAACAACCATGGCCAGTGGAAGGGACTCTTAACCCTGACGTCATCAACATCATGAAAGTGCTTCTGTCAATTTACAAGGCAGATCAAAAGAAGGGAAAAAAAGGGAACATCGTAAAGAAAAGAGACAAAGAGAGCTGGGTGTTCTTAAGCTGTTTGAAGATGAAGGACAAAAACTGATGAAAGATACCAATGATAAGAGAAACAAAGGTATAGAGAAAATGCTAAAGGAAGAGAAGGCGACAGAAAAACTAAGGGCAGAAGTCAGTATACCTTTCTCACATACGGATTTAGCAAAAAGACCCCCACCTTATGAGAAAGAGGTAGAGTTTAAGGACGTTTATCCTCAGCTTCCAGTGATCAGCCAGGAGGGTGATTATTGCATCAGAGATGAAGTGGAACAAATAATAGAGAGAGGACAAGCAGAAACGACCATAAAAATGAATCCAAACTCCAAAAGTAAAAAGAAAACGAGATGTCTGGAAACTAAGGGTGGAATGAGGTTAAGTAGGATGGAACTGGATGATGACGATGATGATCAGAGTGATTCAGAGGAGATCATGGGTGGATATGATCCTGTGATCAGACGGAGGTTGGCCAGAACGGAAAGAAGGGGTGATGAAGGTTTGAAGAAGAAGAATACAAGATATTCTAGTTCTGATGAAAGCAAAGATGAAGACAGCGATAAAGATTTGGAGATTAAAGGTGCTGCGTATTCAAGAGGATTTTATCCTACAATGACTGGCACAGAAGAAATAGAAAGAGATATAGACCGATGCGTATCATGCCTGGATAAAGCTAATAGTTTCGAAGAAGTAAAAGAACTGGAGGAACAACTCAAGAAGCTGAAGATACAGAAGGAGAAACTGCTGAGAAAAGAATCCCAAGAAGTTGAGGGAAAATATACATTGAGGCCAAGGAAAAAGGCCACTAGTAAGAAAATGATGCCAGTTATCATTCGAGGTCAAAACTTAGAATATAAGCCTTTGCAAAATACCGATATGTCAAATATACTTGAGAAGCTGCCTACTCTTCAAGATGGGGCCTATCCTTGGATTTCAAAATTGGAAGAAATTACGGTGGGAACACAGTCAGCCATAGGAGACATTAAGAGACTTTTGGCTAATCTCCTTGGGATTCCAGATATGGAAGAAGTCTTTCAGAGAGCTGGACTTAATAGATATGTAGGGACTGCAGTGAACGACCCTGAATTGTTGGCTGCAAGTAGGAATCGTCTGTGGAGAGCATTGAAAGATACATTTCCAACAAATGTGCATCCTGATAATATTCTGATTGACCCACTAGGACAACAAGAAAATCCGAGAGCCTATGTGTCAAGAGTTCATCAAGTGTGGAGAAATATTACTGGAAATGATCCAGATGTGAGTCAAATTGAGCAGTCAATTTTGAGAGCTAAACTGCAGATGGGACTTCCCTCACCAGTAAGGAGCAAACTGGCAGAAGTGGTTGGACTTGGAAGCATGACAAAAGGTGTCTATACCGATCATATAGCCCATCAAGTGGATCTGTACAGGAAAAAGGAACACAACCAGAAAGAACAGGACGAAGAAACTCTCAGAAAACTCAATCAAATACAACTGGTGGAGAATAAGAAGGAGAAGAAACAAGCTTTGGTTATGCAGAATCAGTGTGCACCAAATCAACAATCACTGCCACAGCTTCAACCAGACCAGTTCCAACCGCAATTGTACCAGCCACCAATGGCGGTACCAGTTGTTTCATATCCACAGCCAGTTTCTGGACAGACACAGAATTGGAGAGGAAGAGGACGAGAAGGCTTAGAAAGAGGAGGAAGATTTAAGCCATACTTCCAGCAATCTCCAGATGTGTGTTATAATTGTGGACAGGTTGGTCACTATGCCCGTGAGTGCAATGGGTCAGGAGGAAACATCAGAGGGAATTTCAGAGGAAGATACAGGGGCAAGTCAAGATCATCTGGAGGACCGGTGAACCCCTATAGGGGTCCGGAGCAAGGATTCTAGGGGTGCCTAGAAGATCCGAAAGCGGGGTGTCAGCTGGTAGCATCAGGACCGGAAAAAGATCCTACAATTGAGGTGAAAATAAACAACCGACCATTGGAAGTGATGGCGGATAGCGGAGCTGCGTTCACCTGTGTTCGGCCTGAAGATGCTACACATCTCCCTATGTCCAATCAACTCATTAGGACAATCGGATTTGAGGGAGTAAAACAGCTGATTCCTCTTACGGAACCAATTGAGCTCTGCTATAAAAATCAGAAAATTACAATACCCATACTGGTATCAGAACATACACCTATTGCATTATTGGGAAGAGATGCATTGTGTAAGTTGAACTGTACAATAAGATGTACACCAGACGGCTGTCTGGTAGAAGTGCCAAAGGAAAAGGTTTACCAATTGTTGATAATAATAATATGCCATTTAGCAGACGCTTTTATCCAAAGCGACTTACAGTCATGCGTGCATACATTTTTGTGTATGGGTGGTCCCGGGGATCGAACCCACTACCTTGGCGTTACAAGCGCCGTGCTCTACCAGCTGAGCTAAAGAGGACCACAGAGTTGATGATGACAGAGATGGATTCGTCTTCAGTATTCTGGATTGGAAATCTCAGTGAAGATTTTATGAAGCAGGCTAAGATATGGGAGAGATTTATTGTTGCAAATATGCCGGATGCGAGGCTTCCGGAATATCCATTCCATTGTACGCTCAAGTATTTCAAGAATGCTGCCCAACCACACTCAGAGGAATGGTTGAGTCATCAACCGAAGAATGTTCAACTTAGCTCAAGTTGCATTATTTTAGGACCACAAGGAGCAGCTATGAAGATAAACACGGACGATTATCTGAATAAAGAATTTGAGATTGAGAAGAGTGTGCCACATGTTACCTTGTTGGTTTCGGAAGGCTATGAGCAGAAGCAAATAGGAGAAATGATGACAGAAGCAGAGAAAGTTGTTTTCAGACCGATGAAAGAGAATTTGGCGATTTGGAGGAGTGAAGATCAACGATTTCTTAAAATAATGATTTCGGCTCAAGGACAAGGAGAGCCACAAGCTGTACGGATGACACATGAATCTATTTGCAATATGAAGATGGATTCAGACTCTATGAAAGAGGAGATGTTGCAACAAGTTCCAGAAGGGTTGTGGTCTCAACACAGTACCGATATTGGACTTGTGAAATCAGCCCAACCTGTGAAAGTTGAACTTCGACCAGGAGCCAGACCTCCATGGAAAAATCAGTATCCATTGAAAGATGAAGCAATCCAAGGGATTGAACCACAAATTGAAGGACTTTCGAAAGCAGGTGTTTTAAGGACAACAAAAAACCCTCGGAGTAACACGCCTTTGTGGCCTGTGGAAAAACCAGATGGAACTTATCGTGTGGTTCATGATTTGAGAGCAGTAAATGAGGTAGTGACTGACTTTCCAGCAGAAGTGCCAGACCCTCATACCTTGTTAGCCCAAGTTCCTCCTGATGCGACACATTTTACGGTGTTAGACTTAAGTGGTGCATTTTTTTGTGTTCCACTTAGTGTGGAGAGTCAGGATTTATTTGGGTTCACATATAAGGGACAATTCTATGAGTACAGTCGTTTGCCACAGGGGTACCGGCATAGTCCTCATATCTTCAATAAAGTACTGAAGGATGATTTGGTAGGGATAGATCAGATATTGCACAGCACTGTCATTCAGTACGTAGATGATATAATTATTTGCTCACAAAATAAGGAAACATGTCATAGAGACTCAATTAAATTGCTACAGGTATTGGCAGAAAAGGGGCATAAGGTTTCACAGAAAAAGCTGCAATATTGCCAGGAGAAGGTTGTGTATTTAGGTCAAAACATAACGCATGGCCACAGAAACATTTCGGACAGTCAAGTGGAAACTATTCGTAAGGCTCCGAAGCCTAGAACTGTCAGAGAGATGATGACATTTCTTGGTATTGCTGGTTATTTCTCAGCTTGGGTGGAGGGTTATACTAGTTTGATGGCACCTTTGAGAGCTATGGTTAGGGGTACTGGGAGTGGTCAACTCCATAGCAATCTTTCCTGGACACAGGAAGGCCATGTGGCATTTGAAACGATCAAACAGAGGTTGCAGGAGGCACCTGCACTTACACTACCAGATTACTCAAATAACTTTTTGCTATATGTGTCTACTTCTACTGGAGGTAGATATGCATGTGCAGTTCTTTGTCAGCCGACAGGCACAGGGACGAATCCTCAGCCTATTTCCTACTACTCTACTGCTTATTCAGAGATAGAACTAGGGTTACCACTGTGCTACAGAGAAATGGTGGGAGTATATTCAATGTATGACAAAGCATCATCGGTCACGATGGGTTACCCAGTAACAATTCTTACCCATCATAGTCTCAGAAATCTTCTGAACTATGGGAAATATACATTGACTATGCCTAGGCTCAGAGACTATCATAGGCTCTTAGAGCAGGAAGATGTCACCCTAGTGAGGTGTGATACGGTGAATCCAGCCGAGAATTTGCCAACTTCAGAGGATGGTGAGCCACATGATTGTGTCCAAGAAGCAGAGAGATATTCGAGGCTTAGATCAGATTTGCAAGCCTTTCCATTACGTGAGGCAGACCTGGAGTATTGGACTGATGGGTCTTGTTATCGTGTGGGAGATAAATTGTGTGCTGGTTATGCAGTAGTTAAAGGCAGAGGAACTGGATTTGTTGTGGAAAAGGCTGAAGTAATACCACAGCCTGCGTCTGCACAACTTGCTGAACTTGTGGGCCTAACAGAAGCATGTTTGTTAGCAGAAGGAAAGCGAGTGACGATATACACTGATTCAGCATATGCACATAGTGTATGTCATTTGTTTAGGGCAGTATGGAAAGGTCGAGGGTTTAAGAAAACGGATGGTTCTCCGATACAACATCATGCGCAAATAATGAAACTGTTGCATGCTATGATGAAGCCTAAAGAGATAGCGATAGCTAAGTGTGCAGCTCACAAAACAGATGTGTCAAAAGTCACACAAGGGAACAAAGCTGCTGATGAAGCTGCAAAAGCCGTCACAGGAGCGGACAAATTGGGCAAGGTTTTTCTGGTCACTCATGGAGTGGACTTGGAAGAAAAAATTACGCTTAAGGATGTAATTTTGATGCAGGAAGGTGCTTCTATGATCGACAAACAGCTATGGCTAGACCGAGGAGCGGTCAAAGATGCTACTGGTCTTCAGAGAAACCATGAGGGGTTGATAGTAGCGCCTCTAGACCTATTAGGTCTGATGATTCAGGAAGCACATGGGTTAGCTCATGTTGCAAGGGGGGAGGTTAAAAGAAAGATCACAAAGGAATATGGTTTTTCGGCTCCATATTTGTTTGAACAAATTGACTATATGATAGGAAGGTGCACAATCTGTCTAAAAAATAATGTTCGAAGAGGTGTAACTGTTCATCCGGGTTACATTCCTACACCAAGAGGTCCTATGCGTGAGTTGGTTATTGACTTTGTTGATATGATAAAACCAGTTGATGGGGAAAAGATACATGTTGGTGGTTGTAGATAGATTTTCACGATGGACGGAGGCTTGTCCAACCAAGCGGAAAGATGCTCAGTCGGTTGCCAAGTTCTTGTGTAAAGAAGTCATAAGCAGGTGGGGATTACCCGATCGAATATCCTCAGATAATGGGAGGGAATTTGTGGATAAATCAGTGAAATTGATGTTGCAAAAATTGGGAATTAAGCAACGTCTTGGAGCAGTTTATCACCCACAAAGTCAAGGGATTTGTGAAAGAATGAACGGTGTCTTGAAAAATCGCATTGTGAAGATTTGTCAGCATACGGGTCTAAACTGGATAGCGGCGCTTCCTTTAGCACTAATGGTGTGTTGCTCAAGTGAGTTGCGTGATCTGCGTATGACACCCCATGAGTTGGTAACAGGAAGAAGGATGCCTACGCCTTGTTTGCGAACAAGCGGAAAGGGTCCAAGCTTGGCTCTTTTGGAAGATGAAATGAGAGCGTACGTCACATATATGGCCAATTTTCATAAAAAGTTGTCCACATATGTTTCTGACAGGCAAAGACAAGAAGAGGTGCAGGAGGAGCTTGAGGAGGAAAAGAGGAATACAGTACAACCTGGGGACAAGGTATTCGTAAAGGTATTCAGAAGGAAGTGGTATAACGAACGTCGTGAAGGACCATTTGAAGTGGTTCGTAGTACTGGAACAGCTGTCCAGGTTAAGGGGTCTCCTACGTGGTATCATTTGTCACATTGTGTTAAAGCACCTGGAGAAGAGGTGCCACGCGCAGAGAGAGAGGATGGAGATAGGGGAGAACAGGAAGAAGGAGAGATTATCAATGTTGTGGATAACGTTGATGATAATGTTTACACTTCTGATGATGCCAGAGATGACTATGCAATGGATGGAAAGGAAAGGGGATTTGTGGAAATTGATTTTCAATACGTCCCAAAAGCAACAGGGAATATTTCAGTGGAATGTGAAGCAGCAGAGATCACCAAGGGCAACTCTGTTACAGGAGAAGCTAGTGATTCAGTTAGACAAAGTAGGCCTAGACCAGTTAGGAGAAAAGTCAGACCAAAACGTTACGAAAACTAGGGTTGAAGTAACTCTAGGACAGTCAGCTCAGCTCCCATGTAAGTGCATGAGAGAGAACAGTGGTGAAGGGAAATTTAGAGTTCAGTGGGAAGATAGATATGGTAGGAGTTTAGATCTGTTAGGAGCAGTTGCATTGAGAAAGTATGCGTTGCTGAATGATGAGAGAAGAATGAAGATTGAGGGTGATTGCGGTATCTATATTTACAATTCCCAGCAGGAAGATCAAGGTGATTATAAATGTATTTTTTATAATCAACAGGTTGAAAGTGAGGGATTAGAGTTAGGACTGAGAGTTAATGTAGTGACACTAGTGGTGATAGATGGAAATACAAGTCAAGAGTTTAAAGCTTTAGGGAGAATGGATGAAGTAACAACAATGACATCAACACTTCAGCATATTAAAACAACAGTGAGAAGCAATTCAACTCTTTCAACATTGATAGTTATTAAAGCCATAAATATATCGCATTTGATTACAAGGGAACCAATAGCTCCAGCACCAATTTTAGAGGAAAAGACTGTTATTAGGGTTAGGATAGGTGATACAGCTCATCTTCCTTGTAGATGTGAGAGATGGAGTGGGGGAGGGGACGTTCCTCCCACATGGAGAGATAATTACGGAGAAGAAGTGTTGTTATCAGGACCAGATGTAGAAGCTGTGCCCCCTAGTCAAAGGAAGTATATTTTGTACAACGATATGAAGTGGAAGAGGGTTATGAGTGATTGTTCACTTATTTTGCGTAATGTTACAGAGAAAGATCAGGGAGAATATATGTGTACTTATCTAGTGCAAGCATTAAAATTTGTTCCGGTTAAGAATTATTGGTTAAAAGGCTATGTAATTCGTAAAGTGACGCTTATAATGGAAGAGTTGAAGTCTGTTGAAGCTTCCACAGTCACCAAAGGAGTTCAGGAGAAGTATATTACAGTAGCCACTCCAACAGTAAATAATACACAGAGGATATCGGTAGCTTTCCCACTAGAAATAGTTAAGGGGGTTAATACATCAACTAAATCCACTACTTTAATGGTAACTTTGAAAGGGATTACAACGGCAATAACAAATGTAGGAAGTATGACACAGACACCAACAACAACTTTTCTGAAATTAAAGGATGTAGCAAGAGTGACTCAGGAGTTTATGATACGGATGGAGAGTGCTGTCAATGGTAGTAAGGATAGGGTTAAAATAGGAGAGCAGATGGTGGTAGAGAAGAATATAGATTCATCTGAAATAGTGCAGAATACTATCATGGAGGTACAGGATGAGTTCTTTGATTTCAACGGAACATCGGAAGATACATCTGATCAATACCGCTCGTTAGGGAAAAGAGAAACTAAATGGAAGGCATATGGATTTGATTCTTCTGTTTTGAAGATTAAAGATGAATGGGCAGGTAGGAATCTTTGGTTCCAACAGTTAACTCATTCTGTAAGATAAGTGAGGAATCTTGAGGGTCCATGTCTGTTGAGAATTCCAGCACCAGGCACGTGGGGTTCCATTTTAGAGACGGTCGCTCAACCTCTATCAAGTACGTGTCAATCTTATGCTTTATCATGGCTGTTGTATCAGCAACAATCATTAACAGATAAAATAATGTCGTTGTCAAAACATTTGTTTAAGCCTAGGTTTAGGTGTTCTTGGTTAAATGAATTACCCTATGTGAATTTGTTAGATGGGAAGGAAAATCAGTTAACAGCGAACCTTGAAGCATTGGAGGTGAAACCAGTGAGGGCTAAAAGTTGTTTTTGTTCTAATAAAACATATGATGGAAAGGGTATGTTCATGGGAATATCAGATTGTGATGATTATATGATGACGTTGGGTAAGCATGAACATAAGGTTAGAGATGAGAAATATAATGTTACTTTTTATGTTCCCGTTAGTAAGAACAGCAGGACTTTGATGGTGGAAGATCAGATTTTGCCTGGCAATGTGACTATTGGGAATTTTTGAGATATTTGGTGGGTTTGTGGTGATAAAGCATATATATTCTTACCCTATGGATGGACAGGATGTTGTTACATGTCAACATTGAAGCTTCCATATGAGGTTTTTACCATTAAAAGAGGGGTAGCACCGGACACAGATAAATCTGAATCTAGGTTTGGAAATAGGGTGAAAAGAGACATGGCGACATTTCATAGTCTTGAAGCCTACCATTGGAGGATAAGTCTAGGAGAGAAGTGGGGACTGGGACTTTTTCCATGGTATGGTGTAACATTTTTGGCAGATCATATTGATAATATTACCTATACTTTGCAGGGGTTTGCAAATGAAACAATAAGAGGGTTTAACCTTCTGTCAAATACTCAAAGAAGTCACAGACTGACGCTGTTGAAACATGACATGGCTCTTGACTATATTTTAGCAAAACAAGGTGGCTTATGTTTGGCTATGAATCTGACGGGGGATGATTGTTATACTTTGATCCCAGATAGTTCCGATAATATCACTAGTGTTATAGATGCATTGAAGAATATAAGGGATGCGTTTGGTAGATCTGAAGGTGCTGGATGGTCAGCGAAGACTTGGTTGCAAGATCAGTTAGGCCCAGTGGGAGCAGTGATGGTTCAGATTTTAGTCGCAGCTCTGATAGCGCTGTGTGTGATGTTTTGCTTTTGTACTTTGTTACTGACCTTTGCGAAAGCTATGATATTTAGATGGGTTGGAGTAGTGATGCCTGGAGACAACACTCAGATGCCGTTGTTGACTGTTCCTGATCTGGATGAAGATGGACAAGTGGGACTGGATGGAGTATTGATGGATAAATATCCATTTTGATTATCTTATCATTTTTCAAATGTTTTTCAATATTAGTGTGATTTTAGTATTTTGTTATGAATCAAAGGGGGGAAATACAATGTGATTCATTTATATATCATTTTCTATATCATTTTTATATTCTTAGTTGATATTGATGTTTTAATTTGAATGTGTTGTTTTGCAAAAGATACTGTTTGGTCTTTTATTTTCTTCCAGAAGCATATGGGGGAATATGTAGAGATTCAAATGCTCAAACAAGGACAATATGAAAAGACAATATGAAGGGACTGGAGGAGATGGAACAAGGAAGGTGTGGAAATGTTCCAATTCCATCATCGACGATGCATTGGAAGTCGACACTGCTGAGGAGATGAAGTGTAGTGGACTACATTCCAGTGTCTGCAATGAAATATAGACATATTTGCATGTGTAATACATAATTTGTGTCATATTCTTAGGTATTAATTTTTGTAGAATGATATTTGATGTTATTGAATACATGTGGGGATCTTAGATGTTTTTGTTTATTTCGTGAATGCTTAGGGACATGGAGTCTAGGCAGGGATAGAGATCCACTGTAGGGTCCGATGGGTCGACCAGCCTGAGAGTGGACATTTTGGATAGTATTTTGTTTGCTGGTGCTTTCATGTGTATTTAATTGCATCATAGTTTCAAATGCATTGATAAAGATTTATGAATTGATCTGGAGTACCTAGGTCATAGGTCACTAACAGGCGGACCGCGGTCCGGATCCGGACCCAGAAGCCGTCCCATACGGACCCGGACCAAAACAAAAGATTATGAATTAAAACCTGACGGGGCGCTTCTATTTTAATATGCACAGCTTTTGTAGTCTTTACGGTACTCGTTTTGTGAATGAGGAAACTCACCGACCAATTGCATGTGAGTTAAGCGATCCCACGTGATACCACTCAGCCAATGAAGTCTTTGCATTCCTGGCGGTAAACATTGGGACTCTACAGTGCAGACAGATGAGAGTTTTAGAGGCAAGTTACCAAGGAAAAGAAAGTCGGATTAAAAAGATAGCGATATATGTAGAAAACAAAGGGAGCGAAAACAGACGAATGAGACGGAGAAAGGGAACGAAACAGACGAGTGAGAAACAGACGAATGAGACGGAGAAAGGGAGAGATACAGACGAGTGTGCCGGAGAAAGCTGAGGAAAATACGAGTGAGACGGAGAAAGTTGACGAAAATATGAGTGAGACGGAGAAAGGGAGCGAAACAGACGAGTGAGGCAGAAAAAGGGTAACAGTTAGAGAAAATAAGGAACAAATGGCACTCTCCAAAAAAAGAAAAGTGGACAATGAAAACAGAGCATTTAATCCAGAATGGACAGACTCATTTCTGTTCATACTTCCCAATGGGAGCACTAAACCAGTGTGTCTCATATGTGCAGAAACCGTGGAACTTATTAAAAGTGGCAATGTGAAACGCCATTATGAGACAAAACATAAAGGTTTTGAACAAACGTACCCACTCAAATCTGAATTGAGATCACAGAAAGTAAGTAGTCTCAGAGCCCAATATGACCAGTCCACCAGGATCCTGAGCAACACATTCACTGCCCAACAACGTGCTCTTGAGTGTTCCCTCAGAGTTTCTTGGATTTTGGGTAAACACAAAAAGCCATTTACAGATGGAGGGGTTGTCAAAGAATGCATGAGTGCAGTAGCTGAAACACTACTTGAGGGAAAACAAAAAAATGAGCTTTGTGATAAAATAAAGCAAATTCCCATGTCAGCATCATCTGCCACAAAGAAAAGTGAAATATTAACTCAGGATGTGCTAACCCAGCTAGATGAAGCCATGCATAAGGCACCATGTGTAGGCTTAGCTGTGGATGAGTCCACTGACATATGTGACAATGCTCAGCTGTTAGTGTTTGCCAGGTTTTTCAACACAGCCCAGAAAACATTCTGTGAAGACATGTTAGGTGTCACTCCCCTTCAGACCAGTACAAGAGGAGAGGATATCTACCTGGCCATTAAGGAGATGTTAACAAAAAGAGGAATAGAGCCAAAACAAGTGGTTTCAATAACCACAGATGGAGCCCCTTCTATGATAGGGAAAGAAAAAGGAGCTGTAGCAAGACTGAAAGGGGACAATCCTGAGCTTTTATCTTACCATTGCATCATTCATCAATCTGTCCTCTGTGCCTCCCTGTCAGATGAGCATGCTGAGGTGATGAATACAATGATGAAAATGATAAATTTTCTCAGGGCATCCTCTTCCTACCAGCATCGCATGCTTAGGGAATTCCTCAGAGAAGTTGATGCCAATGCTGATGATCTTTTGCTGCACAACAATGTGAGATGGCTCAGCAAAGGCAGGGTGCTAGAGCGCTTTTGGTCCATCAGGAGGGAATTAGCATCTTTTTTGGCAGAGCTAAGCAGTCAGAAGGCAACACAGTTTTCTCTCTTTTTAGAAAATGAGAAATGGATGGATAATGTGGCCTTTTTGGTTGACATCACGTCACATCTGAATGAACTGAATTTGAGGCTACAGGGCAAGGACAATTCAATTTGTGAACTGATGACAGCTGTTCGCTCCTTTCAGAGGAAACTTGAAGTGTTCAAGGAAGACCTGCAGGGAGACTGTGTACACTTCCCAGCAGTGCAGGAACAGGTTCAGGGACAGAGAGATTTGTCTTCTTTTGTTGATTTTATTGATAAGCTGATTGTAAACTTCAGCAACCGTTTTGACAGCTTCAGCTTTGGAGAGCAGCTCACCATGTTCATTCAGAACCCATTTCTGATCACAGATGTCAGGGGGTTCTCAAAGGAAGTCACACAGCACTTTAAATGGGTAAATGCTGGGTCTCTCCAGATGCAATTGGTTGATCTCCAAGCAGATGTGGCCCTGAAAGAGCAGTTTGTAAGAACTGACCCTTCCACTTTCTGGTTCCAAATGGTCCCTGAGACTGCTTTCCCGGGTCTGAGGAAAGTAGCCCTATACATCTTGACCATGTTTGGCTCCACATACAACTGCGAGGCAGCTTTCTCCACAATGAACATAATTAAAACTAAATATCGTTCCAGGCTCACCAATGAGCACCTTCACATGTGTATGAGAATGGCCCTGACTCCATTCAAGCCCAGGTTTAAAATTCTGGCAAGACAGGCTAAAGCTCAATTCTCTCACTGAGCAAAAACATGGTGGAGTGGGATATGAGGGGAAGAAAGTGATACTCTAAAACTGTTCAATTGTTAAGATCTGTTGAGATTTATTATTTGTAAAATTGGTTGAGACTGTTGAGTCAAGATGTGAAACAGAAAAGGGGAAATTCAAACTTTTCCTCCCTTTATATTATTTTTCTGAAGTTAAGCACTTTTTTTGAAAATGCACAATTTTCACATTTTATTTATTTTCTCTTATTTTGACATGCAGCCCTAGTTTTATTTAGTTAATTAATGAGAGCACATTGTACATATCTACAGTCATACATATATGTTCAGTAGGGCTGCCCCTCTTAGTCGATTAGTCGACTAATCGGTCGTTTTGGTCTTAGTCGACTAAGATTTCTTTAGTCGATAAGTCATTTTTTATGCTTATTCATGCTTAATTACTCATTTCCAAGTAACTTATGAGAACATTTCTGGTGAACACGAGATTTAAAGTGGTGCTTTTGCAGGATTAATTTCGGAGAAACTCAGTTTTACAGATGGTTAATTAACTACATTTATATTGCGCTTTTCTAGTCTTGCACAGCTCTGTCGATTAAATCAACTAATCGATTAGTCGACAAACTCATATAAGTGTTAGTCGACTAAGAATTTCTTTAGTCGAGGACAACCCTAATGTTCAGTTCTATGTTTCGTGATAATAAATATTGTCAACAAGTTTTTGAATTGTACTGAATTAATTTGATTAGACGGTCAGTTATTGATTACATTCAGAACTACTAGGCTACTTAAATATATATACCACTAAATTGTTAGACATTATGATCTTCTGGACCTTTGCTTCAAAACATTTTCTCTAACTGGACCTTTTTTAAATTTTGTTGAATACCCCTGACCTAGGTGGTTGCCTGGGGCAGAGGGGCCGTGAGAGAATTTTACTGTCTTGATTGATGGATGGATATTTGGAAAGAAGGCTGCCAGACAGGTTTTTCGCTCTCACACTCCATAAAGATTTGTTCATATTTCATAGTAATGTATTCACACTCCATAAAGATTTGTTCATATTTCATAGTAATGTATTCACACTTCATAAATATTTGTTCATATTTCATATAAATAAATTTACACTCCATAGAAAAATGTGTTTTTGGTTTATTGTTAAAGATACTCAATAAGATACATTGTTACTTGTCATAATCCTATTCTTTTTGTTTTCAAGACTTTTAGTTAGTCTCGAAGGGGGGAAATATGGTACATGAAGAAGTATGACTTTGCTAATGTTTAAAGTAGAGGGAGCCATTTTGTAGTGACACCCCTGTTCGTTGGAGACAGGTGATTGGACAGTAGAGGGAGCCACCCATATTTTTGTATATCTTATAAGTATAGGCTAGAGACAAAGGACCTTAGAACAGACATATTATTTTGGGACACTGTTCTCCAGACACTGCAGGCGTCTGTAAACTTATGCTGAAATCTTGTGATATAAATACAACTTATAATCAAAGTACAGTATAAGCGGACTCTTTGTTTCACAGCAATAATTAGCAGCATTGACTCGACACTACACGTTCTCCTGGCATACGACAAACCCAGATTCGTCTGTCGAGCTGCCAGATGGTGAAGCGTGATTCATCACTCCAGAGAACGCGTTTCCACTGCTCCAGAGTACAATGGCGGCGAACGTTACACCACTCCAGCTGACGCTTGGCATTGCGCATGGTGATCTTAGGCTTGTGTGCAGCCGCTCGGTCATGGAAACCCATTTCATGAAGCTCCCGACGAACAGTTATTGTGCTGACGTTGCTTTCAATAACCTTGATTGAAACTCTGCGGCGCTGATCGTTATCCAGTCCGTTCGTGCTTTGTCGGCTATGCACCTTTTAAAGGCAATGTTCCCCTGTTTGTGGAGACTGCATTCACGGTAAACGCTATGGAGGAAAAATTACAAGATGATGTTTAATACTGTTTTATGCAATATAATCGTTTTTTTTATTTTTTTACTCTCTCTTCTGTGTCTGTGTGAACTGAGAGGAACCTCTGAAGCTGGGCCTGGCAGTTGATTTAGGGACGACTAGGTGATAAAACCAACTGCCACTTTCCATTTCATGATTCATGGTGTGTGAGAGGGAGATCCGGTCTGACTGAGCCTGCACTTTCATAGACTGAATTGGTGTTTGTGTCATGTAAGGTACCAGGGACGAGATGGCTCGGGTATGGATCATGTAAGGTACCAGGGACGAGATGGCTCGGGTATGGATCATGTTGATAAGAACGTCGTCTTGGGAGCCAAACCCTGGTTTCCATACAATGAGAACAGTCTTCACTGCAGATACTGTCTGCTGTGAATTATTCATTTATTTCATACAAAATCCTAACCTTTTGACTCATTCCACACAAAATATATTTGTATTGTCTGTATGTCAGAGCTCTCAACCCAACAGTCAAGAGGGTTGGGTCGACCAGCCTCACCACCTTATTAATACGTTTTGAATAATGTAATGTCCTGATTGGTGATTGACCTTGTCTCTCCTCATTATTGATTAGAATTTCCACGACAACGCCACCTCGGAAATAACCTTTAAATGGTGCATAGCAGAGAAAGCGTGATCGGATTGAACCCTGGCCTTAATCCTGGTCCTGGGGACCCAAAGGGGTGGACATTTTAGGTTTTGCCCTAGCACTAACACACCTGATTCCACTAATCAGCTCATCATCAAACCTTTGATGAGTGGAATCAGGTATGTGGTGCCAGGGCAAAAACTAAAATAAAGCACCTCTTTGGGTCCCGAGGACCAGGATTAAGGGCACCTGTCCCTCAATGGATATCTATATTAATCTCAAGGTAACTCCCTCTATGGATTTCTATATTAATCTCAAGGTAACTCCCTCTATGGATTTCTATGTTAATCTCAAGGTAACTCCCTCTATGGATTTCTATGTTAATCTCAAGGTAACTCCCTCTATGGATTTCTATGTTAATCTCAAGGTAACTCCCTCTA
Source organism: Coregonus lavaretus (assembly GCF_964263955.1). NCBI lineage: Eukaryota > Metazoa > Chordata > Actinopteri > Salmoniformes > Salmonidae > Coregonus > Coregonus lavaretus. The sequence goes on along the minus strand of NC_140009.1, from coordinate 3,761,825 downwards.
TGGATTTCTATGTTAATCTCAAGGTAACTCCCTCAATGGATTTCTATGTTAATCTCAAGGTAACTCCCTCAATGGATTTCTATGTTAATCTCAAGGTAACTCCCTCAATGGATTTCTATGTTAATCTCAAGGTAACTCCCTCTATGGATTTCTATGTTAATCTCAAGGTAACTCCCTCAATGGATTTCTATGTTAATCTCAAGGTAACTCCCTCAATGGATTTCTATGTTAATCTCAAGGTAACTCCCTCAATGGATTTCTATGTTAATCTCAAGGTAACTCCCTCTATGGATTTCTATGTTAATCTCAAGGTAACTCCCTCTATGGATTTCTATGTTAATCTCAAGGTAACTCCCTCCATGGATTTCTATGTTAATCTCAAGGTAACTCCCTCTATGGATTTCTATGTTAATCTCAAGGTAACTCCCTCTATGGATTTCTATGTTAATCTCAAGGTAACTCCCTCCATGGATTTCTATGTTAATCTCAAGGTAACTCCCTCTATGGATTTCTATGTTAATCTCAAGGTAACTCCCTCCATGGATTTCTATGTCAATCTCAAGGTAACTCCCTCAATGGATTTCTATGTTAATCTCAAGGTAACTCCCTCTATGGATTTCTATGTTAATCTCAAGGTAACTCCCTCTATGAAAGTAGTCCAGCCAATAGAAACAGAAAACACACATTAGTAAGGTCAGAAAATATAGATTATATATATTTTTCTCTGCAATTCAAAAACACAAACAAACAAACAGCAGTTTTTGCAGTTGTCAGCCAGTAGGCAGGTAGACAGAAGAGGATACACCCTGGGTGCGTCCCAAACAGCACCCTATTTCCTTCATAGTGCACTACTTTTGACAAGGGCCCAAAGGACTTTGGTCAAAGTAGTGTACTGTAAAGAGCATAGGGTATCATTTGGGACTAACCCTGTATTCACAGAAACACACACCCTACATACAAGGTCATACTGAAAATCATACATTTAAAATCCCCTTTTTTTTATGAGATCACAAACACTTCACCAACAATAAAGGGGATACCGTCTAGCCGCAGGGCTGCCCAACCCTCTTCCTGGAGATCGACTGTCCCTAATTTAGCACACCTGGTTCAGCCAGTTAAGATCTTGTTGAGCAGCTAATTAGTAGAATCAGGTGTGTTCAATTAGTGTTGGACTGAAACCCCACGGGACGGTAGATCTCCAGGCAGAGGGTTGGGCAGCCCTGATCTAAGGGGATAGTATTATGGGCAGCCCTGATCTAAGGGGATAGTATTATGGGCAGCCCTGATCTAAGGGGATAGTATTATGCTCAAAAGCAGGCCGTCTAGCTCTAGTCATCTCTCCCCAATAAGTGCTAATAATTTATAGAACAGAGTTGGCGCTTTACACACAGTCCCTTAAGAGCGGGGTCAGTCCTATCTAGGTTTGCAATATTTTCCGGTTACTTTCTCATAATTCCGTGGTTTTCCAGAAATCCCCAGATTTCCTGCTTAATCCCTCGTAAATCCAGGCATCTTCTAACCAGGATTTCGGGAAAAAACCGGGGAATTACGGGAAAGTTACTGGAATTTTGCGACCGTAGTACCGTGCTTTACAGAGACACATGGTATGACTCAAATTGATACTAAACAGGAATCAACAGTGGACAAGGACCTAGCCTGGATGCCAGTCTGCTTCTGCTCTCCTTCCTTATGGAACAGACTGGCAGCCAGGCTAGAAAAGGACTTATTACGACTCAAATAAGTAGTGGAGTCAGTGTTTACCTGAAAGGTGGCTGTGTTTGAGAACATCAACGTTGTGATGCATTGTGGGGAAATGGTGACAGACTGACTGGAAATAACATTGAGCAGTTATTTAGTCTGCAGTCGATCTCGAACACGACCAATGTCTTAGTCTGGACCTGTATTTAGTCTCTGGGGCGTTGGAAGCACAGTGGCCGGCGCCAGAGATTCAGAGTTTTTGGTCAAAGTAAAGTCACAGTGTCACAATGCATAAAATACCAACAATGCTTTGCTACAACGTCTGTGTTTAAAAAAACAACAGCAAAAAAAAAAAACATCCCACTTTGAAGAGAAAGTTACGATTGAATATACAGCATTTGCTGACAGAATCGATTGTGATTGTTGTCACGCATACACAGTCAATTCAAGTATATATATATATTTTTTTATCTGTATAGAGATGTCATGTTACTCAGGCACTTGGTTCGTTGTGTACGTGTTCTGTGAGCGAGCGATTGAAACACAACATGTATAATGAATTAAATATTATATTAACATTTCCCATTTCCTCAATCATCATGATGAGACGTCTCTGTAACGTTACTGCAATGTTGTCCACTAGATGGCGACAACAGGGTTCACTCCAGGCTGTGGTTAAACTAATGACGACCCGGTCACAGTGTCAACACACAGCAGTAACATCAACATGTAGTTATCCGTTTTTCCCGTGACACTTTTTTACGACCATACGTGTTGTAAATGACATAGACGCAGCTACACGTTGAATCACCTTAGACACAGACAGACAGACAGACAGACAGACAGACAGACAGACAGACACACAGACAGACAGACACAGACAGACACACAGACAGACAGACAGACACACAGACAGACAGACAGACAGACACACAGACAGACAGACACACAGACAGACAGACAGACACACACAGACAGACAGACACAGACAGACAGACAGACAGACAGACACAGACAGACAGACAGACAGACAGACAGACAGACAGACAGACAGACAGACAGACAGACAGACAGACAGACAGACAGACAGACAGACAGACAGAAAATACACTATACCACCCTGGACATATCTTTACTCTACCGTTGAACCATACTGTTTGACAACACATTGCAAATGTATGGTTCTGTTAACAGTATCTCTTTGGGGAAAGTACAACAACAATTTTTTTTTTGAAAAAACGTAGCTTAACCAAGGCCTAACTTCTGATTGGAGGGAGCAGCACGGCCATAAGGAAAACAAGTCCAATCTTCCTCTAAAGCCTTACGGCGTCACACTGATGGTCATAACAGTTTATATAACACACCGTTTATAACAGCGCTATAACAGTTATAAAAACACTGGTGGTTATAAGTTTCATAATTACGACACAGTGATTATAACAGTGTGATGATCAAAGTTGTCACTCACAGAAAACAAACAAAACAATGGCTAAGACAGGAAATGGAAGACAGGAAATAACAATATGATGACTGAGTGTACAAAACATTAAGAACACCTTCCTAATATTGAGTTGCACCCCCCTTTGCCCTCAGAACGGCCTCAGTTCGTCGGAGCATGGACTACAAGGTGTCGAAAGCGTTCCACAGGGATGCTGGCCCATGTTGACTCCAATGATTCACACAGTTGTGTCAAGTTGGCTGGATGTCCCTTTGGGTGGTGGACCATTGTTGATAGACACGGGAAACTGTTGAGCGTGAAAAACCCAGCAGCGTTTCAGTTCTTGACACAAACCGGTGCGTCTGGCACCTACTACCATACCCCGTTCAAAGGCACTTAAATCTTTTGTCTTGCCCATTCACCCTCTGCATGGCACACACACAATCCATGTGTCAATTGTCTCACGGCTTAAAAATCCTCCTTTAACCTGTCTCCTCCCCTTCATATACACTGATTGAAGTGGATTTAACACGTGACATCAATAAGGGATCATAGCTTTCACCTGGGTTCACCTGGTCAGTCTATATATATATATATATATATATATATATATATATTCCCTTTATACTCTGCTGAAGAAACATACAGTACATATGGTAGAGGACAAGACAAGGGTCACGTCACAAATGGCACCCAAATTGTTGGTCAAAAGTAGTGCACTATATAGGGGATAGGGTGCCATTCTTTGGTCAAAAGTAGTGCACTATATAGGGGATAGGGTGCGATTCGGGACGCTAACCGAGGAGTACGGCGGCACGTGTTCAGACACGCATAACGATACATAAACATTACACACACAGAGGCGGTAAAAGGAGGAAGTTGAACCAAAACACAGCGCACCATAACATTTTTTACAGATTCCCTGGTCCCTCCCTTTATGCAAATTCACCCAACCTGCCTTTGGACCTCCCTTATGACAGAAGCTGCATAAATCAACAGAAAACAGCACCCTCTTATAGTCAACAGCTTTACGCTCTCATCATTACAGCCTGTAGAACAGAAAACAGCACCCTCTTATAGTCAACAGCTTTACGCTCTCATCATTACAGCCTGTAGAACAGAAAACAGCACCCTCTTATAGTCAACAACTTTACGCTCTCATCATTACAGCCTGTAGAACAGAAAACAGCACCCTCTTATAGTCAATAGCTTTACGCTCTCATCATTACAGCCTGTAGAACAGAAAACAGCACCCTCTTATAGTCAATAGCTTTACGCTCTCATCATTACAGCCTGTAGAACAGAAAACAGCACCCTCTTGTAGTCAATAGCTTTACGCTCTCATCATTACAGCCTGTAGAACAGAAAACAGCACCCTCTTGTAGTCAATAGCTTTACGCTCTCATCATTACAGCCTGTAGAACAGAAAACAGCACCCTCTTGTAGTCAACAGCTTTACGCTCTCATCATTACAGCCTGTAGAACAGAAAACAGCACCCTCTTGTAGTCAATAGCTTTACGCTCTCATCATTACAGCCTGTAGAACAGAAAACAGCACCCTCTTGTAGTCAATAGCTTTACGCTCTCATCATTACAGCCTGTAGTTGTTATCCAACGATTAAATCACTGGGAATAATAAGGTTATTGTCCTGATATCCTCCACATGTCCACAGCCGTACAAATCAATAGTATTATACAGTGGGGAGAACAAGTATTTGATACACTGCCGATTTTGCAGGTTTTCCTACTTACAAAGCATGTAGAGGTCTGTCATTTTTATCATAGGTACACTTCAACTGTGAGAGACGGAATCTAAAACAAAAATCCAGAAAATCACATTGTATGATTTTTAAGTAATTAATTTGCATTTTATTGCATGACATAAGTATTTGATCACCTACCAAACAGTAAGAATTCCGGCTCTCACAGACCTGTTAGTTTTTCTTTAAGAAGCCCTCCTGTTCTCCACTCATTACCTGTATTAACTGCACCTGTTTGAACTCGTTACCTGTATAAAAGACACCTATCCACACACTCAATCAAACAGACTCCAACCTCTCCACAATGGCCAAGCCCAGAGAGCTGTGTAAGGACATCAGGGATACAATTGTAGACCTGCACAAGGCTGGGATGGGCTACAGGACAATAGGCAAGCAGCTTGGTGAGAAGGCAACAACTGTTGGCACAATTATTAGAAAATGGAAGAAGTTCAAGATGACGGTCAATCACCCTCGGTCTGGGGCTCCATGCAAGATCTCACTTCGTGGGGCATCAATGATCATGAGGAAGGTGAGGGATCAGCCCAGAACTACACGGCAGGACCTGGTCAATGAGCTGAAGAGAGCTGGGACCACAGTCTCAAAGAAAACCATTAGTAACACACTACGCCGTCATGGATTAAAATCCTGCAGCACATGCAAGGTCCCCCTGCTCAAGCCAGCGCATGTCCAGGCCCGTCTGAAGTTTGCCAATGACCATCTGGATGATCCAGAGGAGGAATGGGAGAAGGTCATGTGGTCTGATGAGACAAAAATAGAGCTTTTTGGTCTAAATTCCACTCGCCGTGTTTGGAGGAAGAAGAAGGATGAGTACAACCCCAAGAACACCATCCCAACCGTGAAGCATGGAGGTGGAAACATCATTCTTTGGGGATGCTTTTCTGCAAAGGGGACAGGACGACTGCACCGTATTGAGGGGAGGATGGATGGGGCCATGTATCACGAGATCTTGGCCAACAACCTCCTTCCCTCAGTAAGAGCATTGAAGATGGGTCGTGGCTGGGTCTTCCAGCATGACAACGACCCGAAACACAAATCCAGGGCAACTAAGGAGTGGCTCCGTAAGAAGCATTTCAAGGTCCTGGAGTGGCCTAGCCAGTCTCCAGACCTGAACCCAATAGAAAATCTTTGGAGGGAGCTGAAAGTCCATATTGCCCAGCGACAGCCCCGAAACCAGAAGGATCTGGAGAAGGTCTGTATGGAGGAGTGGGCCAAAATCCCTGCTGCAGTGTGTGCAAACCTGGTCAAGACCTACAGGAAACGTATGATCTCTGTAATTTCAAACAAAGGTTTCTGTACCAAATATTAAGTTCTGCTTTTCTGATGTATCAAATACTTATGTCATGCAATAAAATGCAAATTAATTACTTAAAAATCATACAATGTGATTTTCTGGATTTTTGTTTTAGATTCCGTCTCTCACAGTTGAAGTGGACCTATGATAAAAATTACAGACCTCTACATGCTTTATAAGTAGGAAAACCTGCAAAATCGGCAGTGTATCAAATACTTGTTCTCCCCACTGTACATATATATATTCTTCTGTTTTAAAAAGAGTAAAACAGCTTTGCAGGCCTAGGAGCATTGGTTGTATTCAGGCAGGTCTTAACATGATAGCCTATAGCAAGACGCACGGTCAAATTATGATAATGGATAAAGCCATGTCCCCTGTAGCTCAGTTGGTAGAGCATGGCGCTTGCAACGCCAGGGTTGTGGGTTCGATTCCCATGGGGGGACCAGTATGTCAATGTATGCACTCACTAACTGTAAGTCGCTCTGGATAAGAGCGTCTGCTAAATGACTAAAATGTAATAAAACCGGCAAATGGATAAAAAGTGCAAAGGAGCAGGCATGTAAAGGAAAAGGCTTTATAAAGGAATAACATTTCAATCTAACAGTAGCCCAAAGACTCCTTCGTATTGGACAGTGGCCTCGTTCATGCTTACAGAACGCTACAGCATGTGCCTTGATGTGTCAGTTTGGACATATTCTGCACTTTATTGCTAGCGATTTGTCTGGAAAATGCTCAAAGATTCACAGAATATAATAAAATAAATTCAAAAATGATGTCATTATATTCCAGGAGTCCAATTCTTATTTAGTATAGGCCTTAACAGCACCAAAGGATGTATTTTTTGACATGCTGTGAGAACGACCGTGGTTTGGTTTGCCCCAACTCATTGATTAGTTATAATTCAGTAACAGAGTCCCTTTCACTTATCAGGGGTTGATAGAATGATATACTAGCGTTACAGAATTTAAACTGAACTGCAAATGTATTGGGGATGCATGGGATGGACTATGATGGAGATGCAACAGGTGTACCTTTAGATCAAGGTATAATGTGGAGGTCTAATGTTCCCCTGTACCTTTAGATCAAGGTATAATGTGGAGGTCTAATGTTCCCCTGCACCTTTAGATCAAGGTATAATGTGGAGGTCTAATGTTCCCCTGTACCTTTAGATCAAGGTATAATGTGGTCTAATGTTCCCCTGCACCTTTAGATCAAGGTATAATGAGGTCTAATGTTCCCCTGTACCTTTATATCAAGGTATAATGTGGTCTAATGTTCCCCTGTACCTTTATATCAAGGTATAATGTGGAGGTCTAATGTTCCCCTGTACCTTTAGATCAAGGTATAATGTGGTCTAATGTTCCCCTGTACCTTTAGATCAAGGTATAATGTGGAGGTCTAATGTTCCCCTGTACCTTTACATCAAGGTATAATGTGGAGCCCTAATGTTCCCCTGTAGATCAAGAGAGTGGACTTTTAGAACATTTCCTTAGACAAGCCACTGTATTACAATACCAATGTATAATTTTCATCTCTGATATATCAACTGAATTAGACTATTCACAGCAGCTTTCCCTCCTGGACACATCAGTGGGCGGGTGTGGGAGGGTCACCCAATACCCCATCAAGCTCTGAATAAACTGGACACTGGGTTCTTCCGTTCCCATCAAACTCTGAATAAACTGGACACTTGGTTCTTCCGTTCCCATCAAGCTCTGAATAAACTGGACACTTGGTTCTTCTGTTCCCATCCAGCTCTGAATAAACTGGACACTGGGTTCTTCCGTTCCCATCAAGCTCTGAATAAACTGGACACTGGGTTCTTCTGTTCCCATCAAGCTCTGAATAAACTGGACACTTGGTTCTTCCGTTCCCATCCAGCTCTGAATAAACTGGACACTTGGTTCTTCCGTTCCCATCAAGCTCTGAATAAACTGGACACTTGGTTATTCTGTTCACATCAAGCTCTGAATAAACTGGACACTTGGTTCTTCTGTTCCCATCAAGCTCTGAATAAACTGGACACTTGGTTCTTCCGTTCCCATCAAGCTCTGAATAAACTGGACACTGGGTTCTTCCGTTCCCATCAAGCTCTGAATAAACTGGACACTGGGTTCTTCCGTTCCCATCAAGCTCTGAATAAACTGGACACTGGGTTCTTCTGTTCCCATCAAGCTCTGAATAAACTGGACACTTGGTTCTTCTGTTCCCATCCAGCTCTGAATAAACTGGACACTTGGTTCTTCTGTTCCCATCAAGCTCTGAATAAACTGGACACTTGGTTCTTCTGTTCCCATCCAGCTCTGAATAAACTGGACACTTGGTTCTTCTGTTCCCATCAAGCTCTGAATAAACTGGACACTTGGTTCTTCTGTTCCCATCCAGCTCTGAATAAACTGGACACTTGGTTCTTCTGTTCCCATCCAGCTCTGAATAAACTGGACACTTGGTTCTTCTGTTCCCATCAAGCTCTGAATAAACTGGACACTTGGTTCTTCTGTTCCCATCAAGCTCTGAATAAACTGGACACTTGGTTCTTCTGTTCCCATCAAGCTCTGAATAAAGTGGACACTGGGTTCTTCTGTTCCCATCAAGCTCTGAATAAACTGGACACTTGGTTCTTCCGTTCCCATCAAGCTCTGAATAAACTGGACACTTGGTTATTCTGTTCACATCAAGCTCTGAATAAACTGGACACTTGGTTCTTCTGTTCCCATCAAGCTCTGAATAAACTGGACACTTGGTTCTTCCGTTCCCATCAAGCTCTGAATAAACTGGACACTGGGTTCTTCCGTTCCCATCAAGCTCTGAATAAACTGGACACTGGGTTCTTCCGTTCCCATCAAGCTCTGAATAAACTGGACACTGGGTTCTTCTGTTCCCATCAAGCTCTGAATAAACTGGACACTTGGTTCTTCTGTTCCCATCCAGCTCTGAATAAACTGGACACTTGGTTCTTCTGTTCCCATCAAGCTCTGAATAAACTGGACACTTGGTTCTTCTGTTCCCATCCAGCTCTGAATAAACTGGACACTTGGTTCTTCTGTTCCCATCAAGCTCTGAATAAACTGGACACTTGGTTCTTCTGTTCCCATCCAGCTCTGAATAAACTGGACACTTGGTTCTTCTGTTCCCATCCAGCTCTGAATAAACTGGACACTTGGTTCTTCTGTTCCCATCAAGCTCTGAATAAACTGGACACTTGGTTCTTCTGTTCCCATCAAGCTCTGAATAAACTGGACACTTGGTTCTTCTGTTCCCATCAAGCTCTGAATAAAGTGGACACTGGGTTCTTCTGTTCCCATCAAGCTCTGAATAAACTGGACACTGGGTTCTTCCGTTCCCATCAAGCTCTGAATAAACTGGACACTGGGTTCTTCTGTTCCCATCAAAGCTCTGAATAAACTGGACACTGGGTTCTTCTGTTCCCATCAAGCTCTGAATAAACTGGACACTGGGTTCTTCTGTTCCCATCAAGCTCTGAATAAACTGGACACTTGGTTCTTCCGTTCCCATCAAGCTCTGAATAAACTGGACACTGGGTTCTTCAGTTCCCATCAAGCTCTGAATAAACTGGACACTTGGTTCTTCCGTTCCCATCAAGCTCTGAATAAACTGGACACTGGGTTCTTCCGTTCCCATCAAGCTCTGAATAAACTGGACACTGGGTTCTTCCGTTCCCATCAAGCTCTGAATAAACTGGACACTGGGTTCTTCTGTTCCCATCAAAGCTCTGAATAAACTGGACACTGGGTTCTTCTGTTCCCATCAAGCTCTGAATAAACTGGACACTGGGTTCTTCAGTTCCCATCCAGCTCTGAATAAACTGGACACTGGGTTCTTCCGTTCCCATCAAGCTCTGAATATGTTTTCACATATTTGATTTTGTGCTGGAAATGGACGTGGGAAGATGGGAAACCCCTTTTCTCTCATTCGGGACGAAATCTCTTCATAAATAACTTTATTTCTTTATGGGTGATCTAATTTTGATTGGACTTTGGCATCCGACCACAATGCCAGTAGGCAGATGGTTTCTAATGAAGACCATGATCTTAGTTCTGGAGGAATTGTAGCGGTATCGTTGTCCATAATTGTGGTGCTTTCAAGACAACTGGGAACTCTGAAAAAAAACCAAGGTAAAATCATGACGTCATGATCTTCAGGTCGGAAAGTCGGAACTCTAGAAATATGGTCGAGTTTCCAACTTGGAATTCCGAGTTGGATGACCGTTCAAAACGATTTTTCCCAGTTGGAGTTCCCAGTTGTCTTGAACGCACTGACGTCGGAAGCCGTTGATTTCCAAGTTCCCAGTTCCCAGTTGTCTTGAATGAAGCATTAATACCTCAACTGACCGGTGTGATATATTTCAGGGTGGGACAACCGTAACTTTGGCCAAATGTATACGCTTTCGTTGTCAGGATTCGTTGACTCTTCAAGGCTATCCGTACAAGATGCCTCCGGAGGTGGTCAGGAAGAGCTAATCACAATCAAATCGCAATGTGTCTTTTGATTGTCTACACCTGTCGACAGATGTGGGCACAATCAGAATGTGGACAAGATCAGGACAACAGACGCATGTTAAAACCAGGTATAAACGGGGCTAAAGATGGATGCTTGGTTATAATGGTGTAAACAGGGCTAAAGATGGATGCTTGGTTATAATGGTGTAAACAGGGCTAAAGATGGATGCTTGGTTATAATGGTGTAAACAGGGCTAAAGATGGATGCTTGGTTATTATGGTATAAATGGGGCTAAAGATGGATGTTTGGTTATGATGCTGGAATAAGACCTATGTGAGTTAAGCTACAAGGCTGTGCAAAATAATGAAATGGTTTGGTTATAATATAAATATCCCCTATGCTGCGCTGAAATAGATACAATAGAATAAATATACATCTCTTAGAAAGGTAGGATAAATAAATGAAATGTATTTTTGGTTAAATGTTTGTGTGATGTTATTTGTTTTCCCTTTAACACACTGGCAGGAGGGAGAGAGAAGTATTACTACTAACTACTAACTGGTATTCCTGTGGTAAAGTCATGACTCATGTTGCTAACTACTAACTGGTATTCCTGTGGTAAAGTCATGACTCATGACTTATGTTGCTAACTACTAACTGGTATTCCTGTGGTAAAGTCATGACTCATGACTTATGTTGCTAACTACTAACTGGTATTCCTGTGGTAAAGTAATGACTCATGACTTATGTTGCTAACTACTAACTGGTATTCCTGTGGTAAAGTAATGACTTATGTTGCTAACTACTAACTGGTATTCCTGTGGTAAAGTAATGACTTATGTTGCTAACTGGTATTCCTGTGGTAAAGTAATGACTTATGTTGCTAACTAGTAACTGGTATTCCTGTGGTAAAGTCATGACTCATGTTGCTAACTACTAACTGGTATTCCTGTGGTAAAGTGACAGACCTCACATTTGATCCCAATGCTACTGCTGAACTTTAACCCCCCCACTCTGCCCCCATGTCCAGTCTTCAGTCCTAGTAGGTGTGGCTCCTGTTCCTGTGGGTGTGGCATTGGGCGTGGCAGGGGTGCGGTCCTAGTTCTGCTGTACCAGGCGTCGGTAGTGTGGCATGATGGTGCTCTCAGGCAGGTACAGAGCCATCTCCAGGGCAACCAGGATAGTGAACTCAAATGGGATCAACTCTCGCCGACTGATACGGAAACGCTCCTCCAGTTTCTGCAGCAGAAGAGAGAGACGAGGGAGAGACGAGAGAGAGGAGAGAGAGAGACGAGAGAGAGAACATTTACATTTTAGTCATTTAGCAGACGCTCTTATCCAGGGCACATCGACAGATTTTTCACCTAGTCGGCTCGGGGATTAGAACCGGCGACCTTTCGGTTACTGGCACAACGCTCTTAACCACTAAGCTACCTGCCGCCCAGAAGAGAGAGAAGAGAGAGGAGCGAGAAGGGAGAGAGGAGGGAGAGGAGGAAGAAGAGAGGAGCGAGAAGGGAGAGAGGAGGGAGAAGGGAGAGAGGAGGGAGAGAGGAGAGAGAGAGAGAGAGAAGGAAAAAAGTGGATGAGGTTAAGGGCTATTAAAAAAGAGCTAGGTCACATCCAACATGGTACCCTATTCCCTAGTACACAGTGCACTACTTTTGGCCAGAGCCACATAGGTCAGAGGGCCATGGGGGTCAGAGGGCCATGGGGGTCAGAGGGCCATGGGGGTCAGCGAGGCCATGGGGGTCAGAGAGGCCATGGGGGTCAGCGAGGCCATGGGGGTCAGAGAGGCCATGGGGGTCAGAGGGCCATGGGGGTCAGAGGGCCATGGGGGTCAGAGGGCCATGGGGGTCAGAGGGCCATGGGGGTCAGAGGGCCATGGGGGTCAGAGGGCCATGGGGGTCAGTGAGGCCATGGGGGTCAGTGAGGCCATGGGGGTCAGTGAGGCCATGGGGGTCAGTGAGGCCATGGGGGTCAGAGGGCCATGGGGGTCAGAGGGCCATGGAGGTCAGAGGGCCTTGGGGGTCAGAAGGCCATGGGGGTCAGAGGGCCATGGGGGTCAGAGGGCCATGGGGGTCAGCGAGGCCATGGGGGTCAGCGAGGCCATGGGGGTCAGCGAGGCCATGGGGGTCAGAGGGCCATGGGGGTCAGAGGGCCTTGGGGGTCAGAAGGCCATGGGGGTCAGAGGGCCATGGGGGTCAGAGGGCCATGGGGGTCAGAGGGCCATGGGGGTCAGCGAGGCCATGGGGGTCAGAAGGCCATGGGGGTCAGAGGGCCATGGGGGTCAGAGGGCCATGGGGGTCAGAGGGCCATGGGGGTCAGAGGGCAACAGCCTCAGGTAACAAAGGAAACCCTATACAAAGGAGCAACATGACTATTCTCAAATGGAAAATGTTTCCCAGAATAGGCCTATTCTTGGGATTAAAAAGCACCCTGAATGGAGATTCTTAGTTTAGTCAAGGAGTAGGGTTAATGTTGGTCCAAGAACCAGCCATCATAAACAAAACAAAGATTCCACAATAAAAACACCATATACACATAAAGGGGATAGTAATACTATACATACATCTATGAGCTGCATGACGTCCTGCTTCTTGAGGTCGCTGCTGATCTTAGCGGCGAGGAGCACGCAGGCGGCGGACACCAACTTCCTGTTGTGTTTGTTGAGTCGCCCCTGGAGGACCAGCTTCTCAAAGTACACAAACGCCATCGCCACGGTGACCGGCTGCAGTCCGCAGTCATCGCCCACCGTACGCATCTCCCTTTTCAGACTGGATGGAGAGTGAGAGAGATTGATTTAATATGATTCTATGGGACTCTATTTTAACAAACCTAACGCAATGGTAAATCTAAGCGCAGGCGGTAAGTGTGTCAGAAATAGTTTTTCTATTTTCACATTTCACAATTATCCGCGCACCTTCTGGCATTGCCGCGAAAGGGGCGGGCTTTGATGAATAAACAAGTTGTGGGTGTGTCAAGGCTTGGCCCCTCACTGGCCAATCAGAACGTGCTCCATGGAGAAATATGTGGTTGCTTCAAGTTGTGTATTTAGGGTGCGTTCGTAAATTCAGAGCATTGTCATATTGTCCTTTCGTAAATTCAGAGCGTTGATCCGAGCGTTTTGACCTCACAGCGGCAGTCAAGCACCCAAGCTAACTGGCTAACGTTGTCTAGCTTGCTAGCTACATCCAGACAAAAATGAGGAAAACAACCTCACTCTGACCATTTTACTCGCCCTAGCAGAGCTGGTTAGGTTGTTTTCATGTTATCCAGAGCGTTGGTGACTCACTGTGCTGCTGGCAACAATTTAATTACGCTTTTTTTGGCCGACGTTTACTGACACCGGCCATATTCAACAGGTGTTGAGGGTTCATAAATTCGTCAGTTATTCTGCGCTCTCGCACACTCAGATGAGAGTGCTCTGAACTCGGAGTAGATAGCCAGAGCGAATTTACGAACACACCCTTAGTTGATGTATTTGTCTTTTATGTGTTGCCTTGGAAACAACTCCAATTCCAAAGTTAGTCTGTTATAGTTTGTTAAATGGCTTACAGAAACGGAATAAAATGTTGAACCTATCTTTGCTAAATTGGTTAACTTGAATCCATTTGCAGTTGACATTGTTCTAAGTAATTGCACGGCTTCAATAGTATTCACACTGATATAGGGGCTAGGCCTACTGTAAATTGCATGTGTAACAGTTGTTAAAGTAGTTTGTGAATTTCACCAGGTCGATATATTAATATAGCATGGTGATTTGTTATTATGAATGTCTGCATCCTGGGAATAGGGGAGTGTGTACTTAACGTTTTGCCCTGCGTGCTCCTGCTCAAATCATGTTGATGCACTATGAGAGGTAGGCGCGCTTTTTCTGTCGTCTTCAGAAAAGTTAGATTCCTGTCACGCCCTGGCTCTGGGGACTATGTTATGTTGAGCCAGGGTGTGTAAGTCTATGTTTAATTTTCTATGTTGGTCTGAGTGACTCCCAATCAGAGGCAACGAGTGTCAGCTGGGTGTCTCTGATTGGGAGCCATATTTAACTGTTTGTCTTGCACTTTGTGTTTTGTGGTTTCTTGTTCCTTTTGGTTTGTTTATCGAAGGACTTCACGTTTCGTTCTTTGTTTTGATCGTGTGATCTAGTCAATAAATATAAATATGTTCACCCGCAACGCTGCGCCTTGGTCCTCATCTCTAACCAACGATCGTGACAGAAGAAACCACCTTAACCAGACCAAGCAGCGTGTTCAGGAGCCATCGCTGGCAGATCTCCGTGGCAACCTCGACTGGATCAAGCAGCGTGACGAGGAGAGAGGATGGACGTGGGAGGAGATGATTGCGAGTCTGGCAAGAGGGAGGAGAGACCCCCAGGAAATTTTTAGGGGGGGGCTCACGACGTCGGGGCAGCAGGTGTACGGGTTAGAGCGGTGCAAAGCGTTGGCAGAGAAGGCCGCCAGGTTAGGGGGGCCACTGGGCACAGAGGAGAGGGAAAGTGTGGAGGCACGGCGAGAGGTACTGGGGTGTGTTACCAGTCCGGTCCGGCCCGTTCCTGATCCCTGCGTGGGGCCAGTGGTGTGTGTCCCCAGTACGGTCCGGCCTGTTCCTGCCATTCCCACCAAGTCAGTGGTGCGCGTCGTCAGCCCAGCCCGGCCTGTTCCTGCCATTCCCACCAAGTCAGTGGTGCGCGTCGTCAGCCCGGCCCGGCCTGTTCCTGCCATTCCCACCAAGTCAGTGGTGCGCGTCGTCAGCCCAGCCCGGCCTGTTCCTGCCATTCCCACCAAGTCAGTGGTGTGCGTCGACAGCCCAGCCCGGCCTGTCCCTGCTCCACGCACCAAGCCTACGGTGTGCGTCGCCAGCCCAGCCCGGTCTATTCCTGCTCCCCGCACCAAACCTACGGTGTGCGTTGACAGCCCAGCCCGGCCCGTTCCTGCTCTCCGCACCAAGTCTGTGGTGCGCGTCGCCAGCCCAGTCCGGCCCATCCAAGCTTCCCGCACCAAGCCAGTGGTGTGCGTCGTCAGTCCGGCATGGCCCGTGCCTGCTCTCCGCACCAAGTCTATGGTGCGTTTCGTCAGCCCTGTCCGGCCCGTTCCTGCTCTCCGCACCAAGTCTGTGGTGCGCGTCGCCAGCCCGGTCCGGCCCGTCCAAGCTCCCCGCACCGGGTCAGTGGTGCGCGTCGTCAGCCCGGTCCGGCTCATTCCTGCTCCCCGCACCAAGTCAGGGGTGCGCTTCGTCAGCCCGGTCCGGCCTGTTCCTCCTCCACGCAGCAAGCCAGGGGTGTGCGTCGTCAGTCCAGCACAACCCGTGCCTGGGTCATGTCCGGAGCCGGATCCGCCGCCGAGGCGGAGTGCCCACCCGGTCCCTCCCCTGTTGTGGTTGTTTGGCGCGGCCGGAGTCCGCGCCTTTGGGGGGGGGTACTGTCACGCCCTGGCTCTGGGGACTATGTTATGTTGAGCCAGGGTGTGTAAGTCTATGTTTAATTTTCTATGTTGGTCTGAGTGACTCCCAATCAGAGGCAACGAGTGTCAGCTGGGTGTCTCTGATTGGGAGCCTTATTTAACTGTTTGTCTTGCACTTTGTGTTTTGTGGTTTCTTGTTCCTTTTGGTTTGTTTATCGAAGGACTTCACGTTTCGTTCTTTGTTTTGATCGTGTGATCTAGTCAATAAATATAAATATGTTCACCCGCAACGCTGCGCCTTGGTCCTCATCTCTAACCAACGATCGTGACAGAAGAAACCACCTTAACCAGACCAAGCAGCGTGTTCAGGAGCCATCGCTGGCAGATCTCCGTGGCAACCTCGACTGGATCAAGCAGCGTGACGAGGAGAGAGGATGGACGTGGGAGGAGATGATTGCGAGTCTGGCAAGAGGGAGGAGAGACCCCCAGGAAATTTTTAGGGGGGGGCTCACGACGTCGGGGCAGCAGGTGTACGGGTTAGAGCGGTGCAAAGCGTTGGCAGAGAAGGCCGCCAGGTTAGGGGGGCCACTGGGCACAGAGGAGAGGGAAAGTGTGGAGGCACGGCGAGAGGTACTGGGGTGTGTTACCAGTCCGGTCCGGCCCGTTCCTGATCCCTGCGTGGGGCCAGTGGTGTGTGTCCCCAGTACGGTCCGGCCTGTTCCTGCCATTCCCACCAAGTCAGTGGTGCGCGTCGTCAGCCCAGCCCGGCCTGTTCCTGCCATTCCCACCAAGTCAGTGGTGCGCGTCGTCAGCCCGGCCCGGCCTGTTCCTGCCATTCCCACCAAGTCAGTGGTGCGCGTCGTCAGCCCAGCCCGGCCTGTTCCTGCCATTCCCACCAAGTCAGTGGTGTGCGTCGACAGCCCAGCCCGGCCTGTCCCTGCTCCACGCACAAAGCCTACGGTGTGCGTCGCCAGCCCGGCCCGGTCTATTCCTGCTCCCCGCACCAAACCTACGGTGTGCGTCGACAGCCCAGCCCGGCCCGTTCCTGCTCTCCGCACCAAGTCTGTGGTGCGCGTCGCCAGCCCAGTCCGGCCCATCCAAGCTTCCCGCACCAAGCCAGTGGTGTGCGTCGTCAGTCCGGCATGGCCCGTGCCTGCTCTCCGCACCAAGTCTATGGTGCGTTTCGTCAGCCCTGTCCGGCCCGTTCCTGCTCTCCGCACCAAGTCTGTGGTGCGCGTCGCCAGCCCGGTCCGGCCCGTCCAAGCTCCCCGCACCGGGTCAGTGGTGCGCGTCGTCAGCCCGGTCCGGCTCATTCCTGCTCCCCGCACCAAGTCAGGGGTGCGCTTCGTCAGCCCGGTCCGGCCTGTTCCTCCTCCACGCAGCAAGCCAGGGGTGTGCGTCGTCAGTCCAGCACAACCCGTGCCTGGGTCATGTCCGGAGCCGGATCCGCCGCCGAGGCGGAGTGCCCACCCGGTCCCTCCCCTGTTGTGGTTGTTTGGCGCGGCCGGAGTCCGCGCCTTTGGGGGGGGGTACTGTCACGCCCTGGCTCTGGGGACTATGTTATGTTGAGCCAGGGTGTGTAAGTCTATGTTTAATTTTCTATGTTGGTCTGAGTGACTCCCAATCAGAGGCAACGAGTGTCAGCTGGGTGTCTCTGATTGGGAGCCTTATTTAACTGTTTGTCTTGCACTTTGTGTTTTGTGGTTTCTTGTTCCTTTTGGTTTGTTTATCGAAGGACTTCACGTTTCGTTCTTTGTTTTGATCGTGTGATCTAGTCAATAAATATAAATATGTTCACCCGCAACGCTGCGCCTTGGTCCTCATCTCTAACCAACGATCGTGACAGAAGAAACCACCTTAACCAGACCAAGCAGCGTGTTCAGGAGCCATCGCTGGCAGATCTCCGTGGCAACCTCGACTGGATCAAGCAGCGTGACGAGGAGAGAGGATGGACGTGGGAGGAGATGATTGCGAGTCTGGCAAGAGGGAGGAGAGACCCCCAGGAAATTTTTAGGGGGGGGCTCACGACGTCGGGGCAGCAGGTGTACGGGTTAGAGCGGTGCAAAGCGTTGGCAGAGAAGGCCGCCAGGTTAGGGGGGCCACTGGGCACAGAGGAGAGGGAAAGTGTGGAGGCACGGCGAGAGGTACTGGGGTGTGTTACCAGTCCGGTCCGGCCCGTTCCTGATCCCTGCGTGGGGCCAGTGGTGTGTGTCCCCAGTACGGTCCGGCCTGTTCCTGCCATTCCCACCAAGTCAGTGGTGCGCGTCGTCAGCCCAGCCCGGCCTGTTCCTGCCATTCCCACCAAGTCAGTGGTGCGCGTCGTCAGCCCGGCCCGGCCTGTTCCTGCCATTCCCACCAAGTCAGTGGTGCGCGTCGTCAGCCCAGCCCGGCCTGTTCCTGCCATTCCCACCAAGTCAGTGGTGTGCGTCGACAGCCCAGCCCGGCCTGTCCCTGCTCCACGCACAAAGCCTACGGTGTGCGTCGCCAGCCCGGCCCGGTCTATTCCTGCTCCCCGCACCAAACCTACGGTGTGCGTCGACAGCCCAGCCCGGCCCGTTCCTGCTCTCCGCACCAAGTCTGTGGTGCGCGTCGCCAGCCCAGTCCGGCCCATCCAAGCTTCCCGCACCAAGCCAGTGGTGTGCGTCGTCAGTCCGGCATGGCCCGTGCCTGCTCTCCGCACCAAGTCTATGGTGCGTTTCGTCAGCCCTGTCCGGCCCGTTCCTGCTCTCCGCACCAAGTCTGTAGTGCGCGTCGCCAGCCCGGTCCGGCCCGTCCAAGCTCCCCGCACCGGGTCAGTGGTGCGCGTCGTCAGCCCGGTCCGGCTCATTCCTGCTCCCCGCACCAAGTCAGGGGTGCGCTTCGTCAGCCCGGTCCGGCCTGTTCCTCCTCCACGCAGCAAGCCAGGGGTGTGCGTCGTCAGTCCAGCACAACCCGTGCCTGGGTCATGTCCGGAGCCGGATCCGCCGCCGAGGCGGAGTGCCCACCCGGTCCCTCCCCTGTTGTGGTTGTTTGGCGCGGCCGGAGTCCGCGCCTTTGGGGGGGGGTACTGTCACGCCCTGGCTCTGGGGACTATGTTATGTTGAGCCAGGGTGTGTAAGTCTATGTTTAATTTTCTATGTTGGTCTGAGTGACTCCCAATCAGAGGCAACGAGTGTCAGCTGGGTGTCTCTGATTGGGAGCCATATTTAACTGTTTGTCTTGCACTTTGTGTTTTGTGGTTTCTTGTTCCTTTTGGTTTGTTTATCGAAGGACTTCACGTTTCGTTCTTTGTTTTGATCGTGTGATCTAGTCAATAAATATAAATATGTTCACCCGCAACGCTGCGCCTTGGTCCTCATCTCTAACCAACGATCGTGACAATTCCTTTAAGCACAAAGTCATGACACACGGTGTTTTGTTCATGAATAATGTTGTATATTTAGAGTTTACTCATAAGTGGATGGTATTGTTAAGATGCAATTGTAATTGTACTTTTTAGGATGTGTTGGGTTCTATTTTTCTCATAATGTGGGGAACGTTAGGGGCTAGGATGAGATAAGACTTGTATTTCTCACAGATACGAACACTCTCTCTTTGTTGTCTGTGAAACCGACCTTGAACATGGGTACATGGAGTACAGTGGAATGGTGTCTTTTGGGTGCTGACTCCGCAGGTTATTATGATAGCAACTTATGCCTGGCAACAGTGTGCAATAAATGGAGAAGAGGAGTTGGGACCAACCCCTGCACCAACGGATTGGCTGAACCACACTCAGTCCTTTACTCTGATTGGCCAACAGAAGAGGTGGGAACTATCTGTCAGAGTATTTGAGAAAAGAACCTGTAAACAATTTTTTTAGTTCTCTGAGTGCCCTGCGTGGTATTTCAGTGGACCCGTATATACGAACCTTCATACTTATCATACATACATTTTGCATATAATAAATTTAGCTTGGATTGAATATCTCTTGATTATGTTTTCTCTTATTCCAATACCAGATTTGAATTACGCAATTTCTAACAGATGATATTAACATTGTGAATTCAACATGTGGTTACTAGCTAGCTAAGGTATTGGATGTGTGAACGATGGCTAGGCTCCTCCACTGATCCCAGTCCTTTGTATTGTGTTGTAGAAAGAGGCGACAATGGGCAGAACGTGTTTGTGCTCTACAGATGTTTTGTATTTTCTTTTGGATGCAGGTATGTGGTTTTATCTATGTAAAATGTATGTTGTGTGTTGATACATTATAAGGAGAGGCTGTACTCATTTTTGGTATTCTAAAAATAATTTTTATGCACTATGAGAGAAAGAGGCAACAGTGGGCAGAACATATTTGTGCTCTTCAAATGTTTTGTCTTTTCTTATGGATGCAGAGAGAATTCTGATTCATTAAAACAGCCTGATCTCCGAGGTCCACGTCTATAGTCCCAATCAATCACACACAACGCAGAGATACAGCGGGGCAGTACAGCGCCGGTTACATCGGTGCCTTCTAGAACCGGATTCATCGTCGATCGACGTCAGCTCAATCACCGCGGCGCTGCTGCTCTAGAGACTCTGTTTACATCATTGAGGTACTCCTGCCGCCTTGTGGCAAAAAGCGGATCGGCAGTCTATAGTCTCTCCTGTTTAATTTTTTTTTTTTTTCTGAAAACGATTTATTGAGAGTGCTGTTTATGGTTAACTAATATAGAAGTGTGCTCATCAACAGACATTTTAACATAACATTAGTGGTTTAGTGACATGGCAGTACAGCACCGGTTACACATGGACATGCCAAACATTGTTAATAAGCAAGATTCAATTAATTATTGATAAAGCCTAAAAAGAGGCAATCATTCTAATCAAATTCTAAATGAAACAACAACTTGTTTTAAATAGGCTATGTCACACTTACAGGCCCCATCATTTCTCCCCGTGGGCATATAATATTAAAACAAGGCAGACTATGGAGGGTTTTACGGCACATCCAAACTTTTCACAGTATCTGGACAAAGATCCAATATAAAGAGAAAGGGAGCATGTCCTCTCACCGTTATACTGCTCCCAAACAGGCCTGTGTTTTATGAACATAATCGGAACCATTTTACAGATCAGATTGCATTCACACCTCTCCAGAAGATTTGTGAAAGCGCGCCACGGACATTGTCACCGTTAAACCAGGAAGGTGAATCATTGTAATAAGTTTGGTTGTAATAAAATTAAACGATAAACAAACAATCCGTTTTTTTTTTTTAAACAACAACAACAATAAATACATATAAAATGTAATGATGTTATAAAACCTCCAGGATAAAAAAGACTCATTGTTGTTGAACCAGCCTTCATTATAGTAGACCTGAGGGAGGGCTTGGGTTGCTGTTGAACCAGCCTTCATTATAGTAGACCTGAGGGAGGGCTTGGGTTGTTGTTGAACCAGCCTTCATTATAGTAGACCTGAGGGAGGGCTTGTTGTTGAACCAGCCTTCATTATAGTAGACCTGAGGGAGGGCTTGGGTTGTTGTTGAACCAGCCTTCATTATAGTAGACCTGAGGGAGGGCTTGGGTTGTTGTTGAACCAGCCTTCATTATAGTAGACCTGAGGGAGGGCTTGTTGTTGAACCAGCCTTCATTATAGTAGACCTGAGGGAGGGCTTGGGTTGTTGTTGAACCAGCCTTCATTATAGTAGACCTGAGGGAGGGCTTGTTGTTGAACCATCCTTCATTATAGTAGACCTGAGGGAGGGCTTGGGTTGCTGTTGAACCAGCCTTCATTATAGTAGACCTGAGGGAGGGCTTGTTGTTGAACCAGCCTTCATTATAGTAGACCTGAGGGAGGGCTTGTTGTTGAACCAGCCTTCATTATAGTAGACCTGAGGGAGGGCTTGTTGTTGAACCAGCCTTCATTATAGTAGACCTGAGGGAGGGCTTGTTGTTGAACCAGCCTTCATTATAGTAGACCTGAGGGAGGGCTTGTTGTTGAACCAGCCTTCATTATAGTAGACCTGAGGGAGGGCTTGGGTTGTTGTTGAACCAGCCTTCATTATAGTAGACCTGAGGGAGGGCTTGGGATGTTGTTGAACCAGCCTTCATTATAGTAGACCTGAGGGAGGGCTTGTTGTTGAACCAGCCTTCATTATAGTAGACCTGAGGGAGGGCTTGGGTTGTTGTTGAACCAGCCTTCATTATAGTAGACCTGAGGGAGGGCTTGTTGTTGAACCAGCCTTCATTATAGTAGACCTGAGGGAGGGCTTGTTGTTGAACCAGCCTTCATTATAGTAGACCTGAGGGAGGGCTTGTTGTTGAACCAGCCTTCATTATAGTAGACCTGAGGGAGGGCTTGTTGTTGAACCAGCCTTCATTATAGTAGACCTGAGGGAGGGCTTGTTGTTGAACCAGCCTTCATTATAGTAGACCTGAGGGAGGGCTTGTTGTTGAACCAGCCTTCATTATAGTAGACCTGAGGGAGGGCTTGTTGTTGAACCAGCCTTCATTATAGTAGACCTGAGGGAGGGCTTGTTGTTGAACCAGCCTTCATTATAGTAGACCTGAGGGAGGGCTTGGGTTGTTGTTGAACCAGCCTTCATTATAGTAGACCTGAGGGAGGGCTTGTTGTTGAACCAGCCTTCATTATAGTAGACCTGAGGGAGGGCTTGGGTTGTTGTTGAACCAGCCTTCATTATAGTAGACCTGAGGGAGGGCTTGGGATGTTGTTGAACCAGCCTTCATTATAGTAGACCTGAGGGAGGGCTTGTTGTTGAACCAGCCTTCATTATAGTAGACCTGAGGGAGGGCTTGGGTTGTTGTTGAACCAGCCTTCATTATAGTAGACCTGAGGGAGGGCTTGTTGTTGAACCAGCCTTCATTATAGTAGACCTGAGGGAGGGCTTGTTGTTGAACCAGCCTTCATTATAGTAGACCTGAGGGAGGGCTTGTTGTTGAACCAGCCTTCATTATAGTAGACCTGAGGGAGGGCTTGTTGTTGAACCAGCCTTCATTATAGTAGACCTGAGGGAGGGCTTGTTGTTGAACCAGCCTTCATTATAGTAGACCTGAGGGAGGG
This sequence comes from Coregonus lavaretus, assembly GCF_964263955.1. NCBI lineage: Eukaryota > Metazoa > Chordata > Actinopteri > Salmoniformes > Salmonidae > Coregonus > Coregonus lavaretus. The sequence goes on along the minus strand of NC_140009.1, from coordinate 3,738,736 downwards.
CTTGTTGTTGAACCAGCCTTCATTATAGTAGACCTGAGGGAGGGCTTGTTGTTGAACCAGCCTTCATTATAGTAGGCCTGAGGGAGGGCTTGTTGTTGAACCAGCCTTCATTATAGTAGACCTGAGGGAGGGCTTGGGTTGTTGTTGAACCAGCCTTCATTATAGTAGACCTGAGGGAGGGCTTGTTGTTGAACCAGCCTTCATTATAGTAGACCTGAGGGAGGGCTTGGGTTGTTGTTGAACCAGCCTTCATTATAGTAGACCTGAGGGAGGGCTTGTTGTTGAACCAGCCTTCATTATAGTAGACCTGAGGGAGGGCTTGGGTTGTTGTTGAACCAGCCTTCATTATAGTAGACCTGAGGGAGGGCTTGTTGTTGAACCAGCCTTCATTGTAGTAGACCTGAGGGAGGGCTTGTTGTTGAACCAGCCTTCATTATAGTAGGCCTGAGGGAGGGCTTGTTGTTGAACCAGCCTTCATTATAGTAGACCTGAGGGAGGGCTTGTTGTTGAACCAGCCTTCATTATAGTAGACCTGAGGGAGGGCTTGTTGTTGAACCAGCCTTCATTATAGTAGACCTGAGGGAGGGCTTGTTGTTGAACCAGCCTTCATTATAGTAGACCTGAGGGAGGGCTTGTTGTTGAACCAGCCTTCATTATAGTAGACCTGAGGGAGGGCTTGTTGTTGAACCAGCCTTCATTATAGTAGACCTGAGGGAGGGCTTGTTGTTGAACCAGCCTTCATTATAGTAGACCTGAGGGAGGGCTTGTTGTTGAACCAGCCTTCATTATAGTAGACCTGAGGGAGGGGTTGTTGTTGAACCAGCCTTCATTATAGTAGACCTGAGGGAGGGCTTGTTGTTGTTGAACCAGCCTTCATTATAGTAGACCTGAGGGAGGGCTTGTTGTTGAACCAGCCTTCATTATAGTAGACCTGAGGGAGGGCTTGTTGTTGAACCAGCCTTCATTATAGTAGACCTGAGGGAGGGCTTGTTGTTGAACCAGCCTTCATTATAGTAGACCTGAGGGAGGGCTTGTTGTTGAACCAGCCTTCATTATAGTAGACCTGAGGGAGGGCTTGTTGTTGAACCAGCCTTCATTATAGTAGACCTGAGGGAGGGCTTGGGTTGTTGTTGAACCAGCCTTCATTATAGTAGACCTGAGGGAGGGCTTGGGTTGTTGTTGAACCAGCCTTCATTATAGTAGACCTGAGGGAGGGCTTGGGTTGCTGTTGAACCAGCCTTCATTATAGTAGACCTGAGGGAGGGCTTGTTGTTGAACCAGCCTTCATTATAGTAGACCTGAGGGAGGGCTTGGGTTGTTGTTGAACCAGCCTTCATTATAGTAGACCTGAGGGAGGGCTTGTTGTTGAACCAGCCTTCATTATAGTAGACCTGAGGGAGGGCTTGGGTTGTTGTTGAACCAGCCTTCATTATAGTAGACCTGAGGGAGGGCTTGGGTTGTTGTTGAACCAGCCTTCATTATAGTAGACCTGAGGGAGGGCTTGTTGTTGAACCAGCCTTCATTATAGTAGACCTGAGGGAGGGCTTGTTGTTGAACCAGCCTTCATTATAGTAGACCTGAGGGAGGGCTTGTTGTTGAACCAGCCTTCATTATAGTAGACCTGAGGGAGGGCTTGTTGTTGAACCAGCCTTCATTATAATAGACCTGAGGGAGGGCTTGGGTTGTTGTTGAACCAGCCTTCATTATAGTAGACCTGAGGGAGGGCTTGTTGTTGAACCATCCTTCATTATAGTAGACCTGAGGGAGGGCTTGGGTTGTTGTTGAACCAGCCTTCATTATAGTAGACCTGAGGGAGGGCTTGTTGTTGAACCATCCTTCATTATAGTAGACCTGAGGGAGGGCTTGGGTTGTTGTTGAACCAGCCTTCATTATAGTAGACCTGAGGGAGGGCTTGTTGTTGAACCAGCCTTCATTATAGTAGACCTGAGGGAGGGCTTGTTGTTGAACCAGCCTTCATTATAGTAGACCTGAGGGAGGGCTTGGGTTGTTGTTGAACCAGCCTTCATTATAGTAGACCTGAGGGAGGGCTTGTTGTTGAACCATCCTTCATTATAGTAGGCCTGAGGGAGGGCTTGTTGTTGAACCAGCCTTCATTATAGTAGACCTGAGGGAGGGCTTGGGTTGTTGTTGAACCAGCCTTCATTATAGTAGACCT
>NC_140009.1:3714060-3729060 GCF_964263955.1 Coregonus lavaretus | reverse complement strand
CTTTATATTACCCAGACACCCTTTATATTACCCAGACACCCTTTATATTACCCAGACACCCTTTATATTACCCAGACACCCTTTTTATTACCCAGACACCCTTTATATTACCCAGACACCCTTTATATTACCCAGACACCCTTTATATTACCCATACACCCTTTATATTACCCAGACACCCTTTATATTACCAAGACACCCTTTATATTACCCAGACACCCTTTATATTACCCAGACACCCTTTATATTACCCAGACACCCTTTATATTACCCAGACACCCTTTATATTACCCAGACACCCTTTATATTACCCAGACACCCTTTATATTACCCAGACACCCTTTATTACCCAGACACCCTTTATATTACCCAGACACCCTTTATATTACCCAGACACCCTTTATATTACCCAGACACCCTTTATATTACCCAGACACCCTTTATATTACCCAGACACCCTTTATATTACCCAGACACCCTTTATTACCCAGACACCCTTTATATTACCCAGACACCCTTTATATTACCCAGACACCCTTTATATTACCCAGACACCCTTTATATTACCCAGACACCCTTTATATTACCCAGACACCCTTTATATTACCCAGACACCCTTTATATTACCCAGACACACTTTATATTACCCAGACACACTTTATTACCCAGACACCCTTTATATTACCCAGACAACCTTTATATTACCCAGACACCCTTTATTACCCAGAGGTTTCTATTGCTCCTTATACTGGTATTATTGTGTGACTGAAGCAGCATTTCAGCTGATACTCTACAGGACACAGACCACCCAGTATGACAGGACACAGACCACCCAGTATGACAGGACACAGACCACCCAGCATGACAGGACACAGACCACCCAGTATGACAGGACACAGACCACCCAGTATGATAGGACACAGACCACCCAGTATGACAGGACACAGACCACCCAGTATGACAGGACACAGACCACCCAGTATGACAGGACACAGACCACCCAGTATGACAGGACACAGACCACCCAGTATGACCGGACACAGACCACCCAGCATGACAGGACACAGACCACCCAGTATGACAAGTATGACAGGACACAGACCACCCAGTATGACAGGACACAGACCACCCAGCATGACAGGACACAGACCACCCAGCATGACAGGACACAGACCACCCAGTATGACAGGACACAGACCACCCAGCATGACAGGACACAGACCACCCAGTATGACAGGACACAGACCACCCAGTATGACAGGACACAGACCACCCAGTATGACAAGTATGACAGGACACAGACCACCCAGTATGACAAGTATGACAGGACACAGACCACCCAGTATGACAGGACACAGACCACCCAGCATGACAGGACACAGACCACCCAATATGACAGGACACAGACCACCCAGTATGACAGGACACAGACCACCCAGTATGACAGGACACAGACCACCCAGTATGACAGGACACAGACCACCCAGTATGACAGGACACAGACCACCCAGCATGACAGGACACAGACCACCCAGCATGACAGGACACAGACCACCCAGTATGACAGGACACAGACCACCCAGCATGACAGGACACAGACCACCCAGTATGACAGGACACAGACCACCCAGCATGACAGGACACAGACCACCCAGTATGACAGGACACAGACCACCCAGCATGACAGGACACAGACCACCCAGCATGACAGGACACAGACCACCCAGTATGACAGGACACAGACCACCCAGTATGACAGGACACAGACCACCCAGCATGACAGGACACATTAAAGCCAGCATGGTAGCATAGCCCCGTGGACAGCAGGTGCAGTAGAGGTCATAGCCCCGTGGACAGCAGGTGCAGTAGAGGTCATAGCCCCGTGGACAGCAGGTGCAGTAGAGGTCATAGCCCCGTGGACAGCAGGTGCAGTAGAGGTCATAGCCCCGTGGACAGCAGGTGCAGTAGAGGTCATAGCCCCGTGGACAGCAGGTGCAGTAGAGGTCATAGCCCCGTGGACAGCAGGTGCAGTAGAGGTCATAGCCCCGTGGACAGCAGGTGCAGTAGAGGTCATAGCCCCGTGGACAGCAGGTGCAGTAGAGGTCATAGCCCCGTGGACAGCAGGTGCAGTAGAGGTCATAGCCCCGTGGGACAGCAGGTGCAGTAGAGGTCATAGCCCCGTGGACAGCAGGTGCAGTAGAGGTCATAGCCCCGTGGACAGCAGGTGCAGTCAGTCCACAATATGATAATAGCTCTAATCTGCCCTCTGATGGACTAGGAATTTTCACCATATTGCTTAGGTGCATGCAACCTACATCCATCCATATGATGCAACCTGGTTAAATAAAAAATACAAATACCTAAATCCAGTCCCACGTTGGAGTTAAGCCTAGATGGGGTGTAGTTTCTGGGGATACTGTTCCGGGTCACCTGGGTGAGGGGCAGCTGCAGGGTGATGTCCACCGAGGGGGTCTTCTGGCGGACCAGGGCATTGGTTGGGTACAGGAACTGGGCGTACGACACCGTCTGGGGAGGAGGAGATCAATCAATCAATCAATCAGTCAAACAGGAACTGGGTGTCTGGATAGGCACAGCGAGATTAAGACTAGTCCTTGACTAAAAAGAAAGCTTAATCTGTGTCCGGTAAGCCGGCCGTTAGAGTCTATCTATCTATTGGCCATAGGGAAGGGGACAGGACAGCAGGCTACAGAGCAACTACAGCACTATCTATTGGCCATAGGGAAGGGGACAGGACAGCAGGCTACAGAGCAACTACAGCACTATCTATTGGCCATAGGGAAGGGGACAGGACAGCAGGCTACAGGGCAACTACAGCACTATCTATTGGCCATAGGGAAGGGGACAGGACAGCAGGCTACAGGGCAACTACAGCACTATCTATTGGCCATAGGGAAGGGGACAGGACAGCAGGCTACAGAGCAACTACAGCACTGCAGAGCAAAAACAAAGAAAGTCATCAACTCAAAATAATCCTATTTTTTAAAACTGGTTACAGCTAGAGAACATCAAGGCACAGTCTAGCATAGCACAGTAAAACATCAGTCTACCATAGCACAGTAAAACATCAGTCTACCATAGACTGCAGGTGCAGTATTAACCCTGTGGACTGCAGGTGCAGTATTAACCCTGTGGACTGCAGGTGCAGTATTAACCCTGTGGACTGCAGGTGCAGTATTAACCCTGTGGACTGCAGGTGCAGTATTAACCCTGTGGACTGCAGGTGCAGTATTAACCCTGTGGACTGCGGGTGCAGTATTAACCCTGTGGACTGCGGGTGCAGTATTAACCCTGTGGACTGCAGGTGCAGTATTAACCCTGTGGACTGCGGGTGCAGTATTAACCCCGTGGACTGCGGGTGCAGTATAGTTCATAACCCTGTGGACTGATACCTTAATAATGACTCAAGTAAAAGTGAAAGTCACCCATTAAAATACTACTTGAGTAAAAATCTAAAAGTATTTGGTTTTGAATATACTTCAAGGAGAATGGAAACACTTTAGAAAGTAAATCTAAGCAGAGATGTATTCAATCCACTAATACTAAACGTGCATTTAACATACCAGTCAAAAGTTTGGACACACCTACTCATTCAAGGGTTTCTCTTAATTTTTTACTATTTTCTACATTGTAGAATAATAGTGAAGTCATCAAAACTATGAAATAACACATATGGAATCATGTAGTAACCAAATAAGTGTTAAACAAATCAAAATATATTTTATATTTGAGATTCTTCAAATAGCCACTCTTTGCCTTGATAACAGCTTTGCACACTCTTGGCATTCTCTCAACCAGCTTCACCTGGAATGCTTTTCCAACATATGTCAAAGGAAAGAAAATATTGAATGTGATGCGTTGCTTGTAAGGAATGGAGTGGTGGGCAGATAGAATGGCATCTTAAAAAAAAAAAAAGAAAGCTAGATGTTATCCAGGCCCAAGCCCTAAGAATATGTCGTGGAGCACTCAGGACCTCCCCGGTGGCAGCGATGCAGGTAGAGTTTGGAGAGATGCTGTTAAAGTTAAGAAGACAACAGCTAGCCGTGACATATTGGGTAAATCTACAAAGACATCAGGTTACACATCCTACGAAAAAGGTGCTCCTAGAGCGCTGGGAACATGAACACAATCTGAATTGGGTGGATAGGCCATGGCATGGTGAGAGAGACGGGGTTGTTTGGGAGGGAGTTTAGCCCCTCTGTGGTTCTTCCTGCTATCCCACCCTGGGTTCTCCCTCAGCCAGTGATAGGTCTAGGGTTGCTTGAGAGGGTAAGAGATGTTGAGGAAGGAGTAGATTCAGTTGTAAGTGAACATTTTAAGAACACAATACTATGCTTTCTTTTAGTATATTCACAGATGGATCTAAGGACCCTAAAACAGGGAGGACAGGAGCAGCTTTTACTGTTCCTGAGTTTAAGGAGGAAGTGACGAAATGAGAGCAACGGATCATTTATCTGTTCACACAACGGGAGTTGCTGACCGTACTATTGGCTGCAGAGTGGGTGGAGGAGGTGTGGCCAGACAGGGTGGTCATCTGCTCTGACTCCTTGTGCAGCACTGATGAGCTTAAATTCATGTGGTGTCTCAGAGCAGACAGGATGTATTGTATGAGGTTTTGCAGTGTTTGTTAAGGGTGAAACAGATGGGGGGTATTTGTGATGTTCCTCTGGGCACCAGCTCATGTGGGGAGTAGAGGGGAATGAGGAAGTGGATATTATCGCCAAGCAGACTCTTAAACATCCTAATGTTGAGATGGAATTGTCAAATCAGTAAAGCAGAAGCCAAGGGGTGAATAAGAACAGTGGTTAAAAAATAAGTGGCAAGAGTTGTGGAACAGGGAGAGAAAGGAATCCTGTATAAGATCCAGGAAAAGGCGGAGGCAGGGAGGTCCTCAGGCCGAGAGAGAGAAGGGAGGACAGTGTAATCACAAGGCGGAGACTGGGACACACAAGGCACTAATAGTTCATTGAAAGTGGTGGGGAAACATCCGACTGGGAGGTGTGATCGTTGTGAGGAGGAGATGGAGGCAGTGGAACACGTTCTATTTCAGCGCCAGAAATATGCGAGAGAAAGGGTGCGATCGTTATTAGATTTGAGGAGCAATGGGGTTGCAGAGCCAGGATTAAGCGAACTGTTGTAGTATTTCATTATGTATTTCGTTTCCTTAGGGAGGGAGACGTGATTATTGGGTAGGATTTTGACCTTCACTGTCTCTGGTCCACACTCCAGTCCAGTTGGTGGCGGTAATGCACCTTTAAAGTTGGTTGCCAACCGCCATATAAAATCCACAGAAGAAGAAACAAGAAGTTTTCGCGCATGGAGTGAATGGAAGAGCGTGAGGTTAGGTGCAGACAACGAAGACGGCAACAACAAGAAGTCATTCAGACATGAACTGTATAGAGCCAGGGCTGTAGGAATTGGCTCCAAGAAAATCCCTCGGTAAGCTACCATCGGCTGCCCAAGGACCCACAACATTTGAAGAAGTGGCTCCATGTCCTGAAGAGGAAGGACGTGTCAGCTCGAGCTGGCAGGATCTGCAGACAGCACTACGCGGAGGAAGACTTCGGGATGAAGGGCACTTTCAAAGCGGCAACCGGGAGTTTCCGAATGCAAAGGAGTCATAGGACTACGTTGAAGCGCTCTGCTTGCACCTCCATTTTCGACGGTTATGGTGTAGGGGTTACCGACCGACCGACCATCATCAGCACCGCTGACTTCGGAGTCTAGGAAAAGCTGGACTGAACGGAGGAGGCGAGTCAATGGAGCCTGAGGTAACGTTAACCGGTCACGAGTCAACGTAACGTTAACCGGTCACGAGTCATGACTGTTGTTGGATTAGGCTAGCGTCAGACACTGGACTACTTTGTTGCAACGCTAGTTGAAGGTAACTAGCTAATTGCGTCTTAAGTGTTTTGTGTAACACCCCCCAGCAACTAACGTTAGCAAGCAACTCAACTGCAACTCAAATTGCAACACAGTTTCTATGTGTAGCCCTGTTATTAGGGAGTTACTGTAGCTAGCTTCCACCTCAGATAGTCAAGTACTGTAATACATTTTGTTGACAGATTTGTTTTTGGAATGTTTTGTTAGCTCCACCTCATTTAGCTAGACTGAAGTTGACATACAGTGAGGGAAAAAAGTATTTGATCCCCTGCTGATTTTGTACGTTTGCCCACTGACAAAGAAATGATCAGTCTATAATTTTAATAGTAGGTTTATTTGAACAGTGAGAGACAGAATAACAACAAAAAAATCCAGAAATGTCAAAAATGTTATAAATTGATTTGCATTTTAATGAGGGAAATAAGTATTTAACCCCCTCTCAATCAGAAAGATTTCTGGCTCCCAGGTGTCTTTTATACAGGTAATGAGCTGAGATTAGGAGCACACTCTTAAAGGGAGTGCTCCTAATCTCAGTTTGTTACCTGTATAAAAGACACCTGTCCACAGAAACAATCAATCAATCAGATTCCAAACTCTCCACCATGGCCAAGACCAAAGAGCTCTCCAAGGATGTCAGGGACAAGATTGTAGACCTACACAAGGCTGGAATGGGCTACAAGACCATCGCCAAGCAGCTTGGTGAGAAGGTGATAACAGTTGGTGAGATTATTCGCAAATGGAAGAAACACAAAATAACTGTCAATCTCCCTCGGCCTGGGGCTCCATGCAAGATCTCACCTCGTGGAGTTGCAATGATCATGAGAACGGTGAGGAATCAGCCCAGAACTACACGGGAGGATCTTGTCAATGATCTCAAGGCAGCTGGGACCATAGTCACCAAGAAAACAATTGGTAACACACTACGTTGTGAAGGACTGAAATCCTGCAGCGCCCGCAAGGTCCCCCTGCTCTGAAGTTTGCCAATGAACATCTGAATGATTCAGAGGAGAACTGGGTGAAAGTGTTGTGGTCAGATGAGACCAAATGGAGCTCTTTGGCATCAACTCAACTCGCCGTGTTTGGAGGAGGAGGAATGCTGCCTATGACCCCAAGAACACCATCCCAACCGTCAAACATGGAGGTGGAAACATTATGCTTTGGGGGACAGGAAAACTTCACCGCATCAAAGGGATGATGGACGGGGCCATGTACCGTCAAATCTTGGGTGAGAACCTCCTTCCCTCAGCCAGGGCATTGAAAATGAGTCGTGGATGGGTATTCTAGCATGACAATGACCCAAAACACACGGCCAAGGCAACAAAGGAGTGGCTCAAGAAGAAGCACATTATGGTCCTGGAGTGGCCTAGCCAGTCTCCAGACCTTAATCCCATAGAAAATCTGTGGAGGGAGCTAAAGGTTCGAGTTGCCAAACGTCAGCCTCGAAACCCTAATGACTTGGAGAAAATCTGCAAAGAGGAGTGGGACAAAATCCCTCCTGAAATGTGTGCAAAGCTGGTGGCCAACTACAAGAAACGTCTGACCTCTGTGATTGCCAACAAGGGTTTTGCCACCACCAAGTACTAAGTCATGTTTTGCAGAGGGGTCAAATACTTATTTCCCTCATTAAAATGCAAATCAATTTATAACATTTTTGACATGCGTTTCTCTGGATTTTTGTTGTTGTTATTCTGTCTCTCACTGTTCAAATAAACCTACCATTAAAATTATAGACTGATCATGTCTTTGTCAGTGGGCAAACGTACAAAATCAGCAGGGGATCAAATACTTTTTTCCCCTCACTGTATGTTTGCTGAAAAATAAATGTCCCTGTATTTGCTGTGTGTGTTGACATAGTAGACAGGTAGATTGTTAATGCCAACTGATATATTTGTATTATTATACATGTAATATTATATTTGGGTTCAGTTGTCTTAACAAAACGTTTGTTTGTTTTCAGGATGAATAGGACAATATAAAGTATACGCAGTGATTCCTGAATATAACTACAACCTATTAGATGCCTTGATTATTTTCTACCAACAGGAAAGAACGGTTAGTACAGACGGCTAGCCAAACGGACCCCTGGGTGCCAGAGTGTTCCTGTTCTGCGCTGGAGAAGAGGTCCACCGGGACCATCACTAAAGAGCTCGGGGCCCGGCTAGATTGCGCTCACGACCATCAGTGTTACAACCGAGTCCTGCCCCCATCTGCCACGGATGGAGCTGACGGAGAGTGAGATCAGTGAAGACCATAACTCTGAGAGCTCAGAATCATAATCATCACAGCGCGAGCCGAGATGTACTATGGAAGAGTGTGTGCAAGATCCGAAATACATTTGTCTTTGATAGCAAGCTGAAGGAGTTGTTCAGTGTCTGCCATGAGCCAGGTGTCATCAGTTCATCCCTGAAAAATAAATGGTTTTGCCATCACCATGGAGACAGTGTGTTATGGGCCACGGGAGGAAGTGGAAGTCCCAGACCAGAGTGGGAAAGTTGTTTGCAGGGAATCTGTTGGTGCCATCAGCGGTCTCCCTTACTGACGGCTCACGCTCCATATTTGTGGAAACATGTCACCTCCTCAGCCTGGTGTCCATGTCGCTGTGACAGTTCGCAAAACCAACAGCGCATCTACATTGTGCCAGAGGTTAGCAGGTAGCTTAGTGGTTAATAGCGTTGTGCCAGTAACCGAAAGGTCGCTGGTTCTAATCCCTGAGCCGACTAGGTGACAAATCTGTCGATGTTGCCCTTGAGCAAGGCACTTAACCCTAATTGCTCCTGTAAGTCGCTCTGGATAAGAGCGTCTGCTAAATGACTAAAATGTTAACCACATGTGGACCTCTTTACACGGATTCTGGCTACAAATTGGTGACGGTCCACTGATCGTATCTGGAGACGCACGGTGTGATTCGCCAGGCCATGGTGCCTCCTTTGACACTTACACCGACCTGACTCTGCTTCCCACCTGATCCTACACCGACCTGGACTCTGCTTCCCACCTGATCCTACACCGACCTGGACTCTGCTTCCCACCTGATCCTCGCCCAGGAGACTGGGCATGTGACCGAAGTGAAGAACAGCTACTGGTTAGAGACGGAGGGATTAGAGAGACGCCTGCAACACGTTGAGGTAAGCTATCGCCTAACCTATATTTTCTAGCCAGCCTAAGGGATGTAAGTGGATGTATGAAGAGGACATGGTTACCTTTTTAGGATAATAATATAATCATTATTACTAACAGGACCATGGATGCAGTATTGAAACCCTGGCCACTGACAGGCATCCAAGTGTGAGGCTGTACTTTAGGGACTCACATGCTGATATCTGGCATGAGAATGACCTGTGGCACATTGCCAAAGGTGTGAGGAAACAGCTGGTGGCCATCGGGAAGCCAGTGGTACTGTCATACATGTCATATATATTATAGGAAAATCACAACTATGATTTGTGTAACTTCTATCTGGCTCTAAGGATCATCCCAGCGGACTCCGCTGAGCGCCCAAAGAGAGACAGTGGCAGTCACTTTGGGGGAACGGGCTGGTGTTCCGAAAATTGAGAAAGAGCAGGCCATTCAACAGCGAATTCAAAGATACACACGTCCATAAAGGGAATCGGAGTGGAATTGTTTTTCCACTGATAAAAAAAAACAAAAAAAAACGGTTTCAACGAACATGCTACCTTGTCCCGGACCTGCTGTCTCGACCTATGAATGCTCAGCTATGAAAAGCCAACTGACATTTGCTCCTGCGGTGTTGAACTGTTGCACCCTCTATAACCACTGTGGTTATTATTTTGATGTAAAAAGGGTTTTGTAAAATACATTTGATTGATTGATTGTTTGCTGTGTATTCACTAACTGTCTGAGTCATGTGACATTTTTATAGTTCCTGTAACATATTTTGGATGCTCACGAGGCATTTATAAGTTAGATTCTTCAAGAATCAATAGTTACATATCATTAATTTATAAGTGCAAAAATGGATGGAGCATCTGCTGATTGCCCCTTTAAGGTATGCTGCTGTTGTTTGTCTATTGATCTTGTGCATGAGGCAAAGACCTGCGATCACAAGCCTTTCATGTGAATCCTCTTCTTGTTTCATTGGAACTTGTAGAAAATAACTTAATTACCCTGTAATTGACTATGTATTTTTGTAATCCTGTTTCTCTGTTTCCACTAACATGTAGCCAGGTCGCTTTGGATAAAGGCGTCTGCTAAATGGCACATATTATTGAAGTCTCCTTTGACTCTGCCAACAAGCTCCCCAGTGTAGTTACCATTCCTTTCCAATAGGTGGCAGCCAAAGCTAATTGAAGTCACTACTCTAGCAACAGGGACAAGTGCGTGTTGAAAGTAGTTTTCTCTTCAAAGCAAGTTTATCTAGTTACACTTGAACCTGTTGTTATAGTGGACAAGCTAACTAATACATTTTTTTTTTTTTACATAAGGCGCACGCATTAGGTCTGTCTTAAAACAAATTACAGCAGGCTAGATTTACTAAATGAACTGGTTTTATTCAAACTCAAACCCTATGTAAATGCCTATTGCTTCTGGGTATGCGTGCCTTAAGGAAGAAACAAGACACGCAGGGATGTTAGCTCACTTGGTAGAGCATGGTGCTTGCAACGCCAGGGTTGTGGGTTCGATTCCCACGGGGGGCCAGTATGAAAAATGTATGCACTCACTAACTGTAAGTCGCTCTGGATAAGAGCGTCTGCTAAAATGACTTAAATGTTAAAATGTACACCTTGTCCAATTCTCCCTTGTGCCCATAGTGTGAACTGGCGATAAGCTGCCAGCCTGTGTGCTCTGCAAGCAAAATCATAAGAAAAGTTCGTCTGACACGAAACTAAATCACAATGTATTTATAATGAGCACGCCCCATTATTGGTTAGAATGAGATTTCATGAATCATGATGCTGTCTGTGACTCGAACTGCGGTAGTCTAATCAAAAGGTAAATGTGTTACCATGGCGCCAAACAGCGCTGGTGATAAACATTGTTATAGGATACTGATTATATATATTGAGCACCTACCCACTACTGATGTTAACTTCAAGCAATTATTTAACTTGCATACCGGCTGGTCGAGAAACCTCTTCTGCCAGGAAGTCCTTCATAAGCATTAGTGACGCGTCCAATACGTCGCCATCCAGACAGACTGACGGGAACCTCTGACTGGATGTAATACAGGGATTTTGTGTTGTATCGCCACCATCTCTCTACAACACACACCTGTGCTCTCTGGCCATTATCTGGCAGCATCCGCACTCACACCAGTTTGTGTCACCGCTACGCCAACCCTTTAGCTGAGCTGTTTCAGGCAGCCTACGTGTTACTGCTACGAGAACGAACTTTCTGATCTGGGGGCAACGATCGGCTCAAACGTGAACGGCTTCAGTATGTTTATTGGCTCCCTAACTAACGTTATTTCATCCTCTGTTATAAACTAATTCTCAGACTCTGAGCTATTCTTGGTAAATTCTGCCATTTTTGGGAGTTCCAAAATGTTCTCTCCTGCCAGTGACGCAACCATGACAATATGGCGATTTACAATTACAGTTAGCTGGCATTCTAAATCGTAGTGTTTCCATTCCCCTTTAAGTATCAAAAGTAATTGTAATTGCTAAAATATACTTAAGTATCAAAAGTACAAGTATAAATCATTTCAAATTCCTTATATTAAGCAAAGCATTTTCTAGTTTTTTATTTAAATGTACGGATAGCCAGGGGCATACTCCAACTCTCAGACATCATTTACGAACGAAGCATGTGTTTAGTGAGTCCACCATATCAGAGGTAGTATAGGTGACCAGGGATGTTCTCTTGATAAATTGGACCATTTTCCTGTCCTGCTAAGCATTCAAAATGTAACAAGTGCTTTTGGGTGTCAGGGAAAATGTATGTAGTTAAAAAGTACATCATTTTCTTTAGGAATGTAGTGAAGTAAAAGTAAAAGTTGTCAAAAATATTAATAGTAAAGTACATATACCCCAAAAAAACTACTTAAGTAGTACTTTCAAGTATTTTAAGTACTTTACACCACTGAGTATAAGGGGGGTTCCTATGGTTCCTGTGGGGCGGCAGGTATCTTAGTGGGTAAGAGCGTTGTGGCAGTAACCGAAAGGTCGCTGGTTCTAATCCCCGAGCCGACTAGGTGAAAAACCTGTCGATGTGCCCTTAAGCAAGGCACTTAACCCTAATTGCTCATGTAAATTGCTCTGGATAAGAGCGTCTGCTAAAATGACTGGAATGTAAATTAAATGAAATGTTATGTCCCAAATGGCACCCTATTCCCTACATAGTGCACTATAGCCTCTGGTCAAAAGTAGTGCACTGTATGGGGAATAGAGTGTTTGGGACAAACGATCTGTTAGGATTACTCCTCCATACGCTTTGGGGGACACCCGCCTGGAATATAATCTAGGACTACTAGCTACGTATCATCTGCACTAAACCCAAACCTATGAGTTGCATCGTACCTGGGGCCTATGATACCTTCTTGGCCCATGGAGATAGATAGACCAGCGGTAAGGTTAGGACATGGAGTGACCCAACCTATCACTAAATGTAAATGTAGACTTTACCTTGCCGAAGGGCTCCTGTTCAAAACCCTCCAGGCCTGGCAGCATCTCCAGAGTGGTAGAGATGTTCCCTGATGAATATCTACGTCTGTCCAACTTGGGGTCACTGTAGAGAGAGAGAGAGGAGAGAGAGAGAGGAGAATGACTTTAGCGCTTCAGAGCCTCATCCGTCCCATGCCAATTAACAGTAAGTAATAGGAGAGGAGAGCTCCACGAGAGAGTCAGAGGGATAGTTCCAGATACAGGAGAGAGTCAGAGACACAGGAGAGAGTCAGAGGGATAGTTCCAGACACAGGAGAGAGTAACAGGGATAGTTCCAGACACAGGAGAGAGTCAGAGGGATAGTTCCAGATACAGGAGAGTCAGAGGGATAGTTCCAGATACAGGAGAGAGTCAGGGGGATAGTTCCAGACACAGGAGAGTCAGAGGGATAGTTCCAGATACAGGAGAGAGTCAGAGGGATAGTTCCAGATACAGGAGAGAGTCAGAGGGATAGTTCCAGATACAGGAGAGAGTCAGAAGGATAGTTCCAGATACAGGAGAGAGTCAGAGACACAGGAGAGAGTAAGAGGGATAGTTCCAGATACAGGAGAGAGTCAGAGGGATAGTTCCAGATACAGGAGAGAGTCAGAGGGATAGTTCCAGATACAGGAGAGAGTCAGAGGGATAGTTCCAGATACAGGAGAGATTCAGAGGGATAGTTCCAGATACAGGAGAGAGTCAGAGGGATAGTTCCAGATACAGGAGAGATTCAGAGACACATGAGAGAGTCAGGGGGATAGTTCCAGATACAGGAGAGTCAGAGGGATAGTTCCAGATACAGGAGAGAGTCAGAGGGATAGTTCCAGATACAGGAGAGAGTCAGAGGGATAGTTCCAGATACAGGAGAGATTCAGAGACACATGAGAGAGTCAGGGGGATAGTTCCAGATACAGGAGAGTCAGAGGGATAGTTCCAGATACAGGAGAGAGTCAGAGGGATAGTTCCAGATACAGGAGAGAGTCAGAGGGATAGTTCCAGATACAGGAGAGAGTCAGAGGGATAGTTCCAGACACAGGAGAGAGTCAGGGGGATAGTTCCAGATACAGGAGAGTCAAAGACACAGGAGAGAGTAAGGGGGATAGTTCCAGATACAGGATAGAGTCAGAAGGAGAGTTCCAGACACAGGAGAGAGTCAGAGGGATAGTTCCAGATACAGGAGAGTCAAAGACACAGGAGAGAGTAAGGGGGATAGTTCCAGATACAGGAGAGAGTCAGGGGGATAGTTCCTGATACAGGAGAGAGTCAGAGGGATAGTTCCAGATACAGGAGAGAGTCAGAGGGATAGTTCCAGATACAGGAGAGTCAAAGACACAGGAGAGAGTAAGGGGGATAGTTCCAGACACAGGATAGAGTCAGAAGGAGAGTTCCAGATACAGGAGAGAGTCAGAGACACAGGAGAGAGTCAGGGGGATAGTTCCAGACACAGGAGAGAGTCAGAGACACAGGAGAGAGTCAGAGGGATAGTTCCAGATACAGGAGAGAGTCAGAAGGATAGTTCCAGATACAGGAGAGAGTCAGAGACACAGGAGAGAGTAAGAGGGATAGTTCCAGATACAGGAGAGAGTCAGAGGGATAGTTCCAGACACCGGAGAGAGTCAGGGGGATAGTTCCAGACACAGGAGAGAGTCAGAGGGATAGTTCCAGATACAGGAGAGAGTCAGAGGGATAGTTCCAGATACAGGAGAGAGTCAGAGACACAGGAGAGAGTCAGAGGGATAGTTCCATACACAGGAGAGAGTCAGAAGGAGAGTTACAGACACAGGAGAGAGTCAGAGGGATAGTTCCAGATACAGGAGAGAGTCAGAGGGATAGTTCCAGACACAGGAGAGAGTCAGAGGGATAGTTCCAGATACAGGAGAGAGTCAGAGACACAGGAGAGAGTCAGGGGGATAGTTCCAGACACAGGAGAGAGTCAGAGACACAGGAGAGAGTCAGAGGGATAGTTCCAGACACAGGAGAGAGTCAGAAGGAGAGTTACAGACACAGGAGAGAGTCAGAGGGATAGTTCCAGATACAGGAGAGAGTCAGAGACACAGGAGAGAGTCAGGGGGATAGTTCCAGACACAGGAGAGAGTCAGAGGGATAGTTCCAGATACAGGAGAGAGTCAGAAGGATAGTTCCAGATACAGGAGAGAGTCAGAGACACAGGAGAGAGTAAGAGGGATAGTTCCAGATACAGGAGAGAGTCAGAGGGATAGTTCCAGACACAGGAGAGAGTCAGGGGGATAGTTCCAGATACAGGAGAGAGTCAGAGGGATAGTTCCTGATACAGGAGAGAGTCAGAGGGATAGTTCCAGATACAGGAGAGAGTCAGAGGGATAGTTCCAGATACAGGAGAGAGTCAGAGGGATAGTTCCTGATACAGGAGAGAGTCAGAGGGATCGTTCCAGACACAGGAGAGAGTCAGAGGGATAGTTCCAGATACAGGAGAGAGTCAGAGGGATAGTTCCAGATACAGGAGAGAGTCAGAGGGATAGTT
>NC_140009.1:3651560-3711560 GCF_964263955.1 Coregonus lavaretus | reverse complement strand
GGAAAGTCAGTGTAGCAGGATGCAGCAATTAAGAGGACCGGAATAGAAAGGGGAGATGGAGGGAGTGAGAGGACGAGGGTTTCTCACAGAGAGGGTTAGGAAGGGTGAGGACTGAGGAGGGTGAGGACGAGGGTCTAGGCTGGGAGAGAGAGGGGAGGAGGGGTGAGAAAGGGGTGATGAGCCTAGCTACCTCCTCTGTGTGAGAGAACGTGGGAAAGGGTTACACATAGGGCTGTCATGGTAACCGTATTACCGCCACACCGGCGGTCAGGAGTCATGAAGGCAGTCAAATTCCACGTGACCGTTTAGTCTCGGTAATTTGGCTTCTCCAAGCTCTGATGCTGCTGATGGTCATTAGTAGCCTACCAAACTTGCTAACTGCCTGGTACTCAGCACTCTATTGTCCCTCTAATCACTCTGACATCAATGCAAATGTGTTCGAAAATCTAATCAAACACTTCATGAGAGCCCCATGAGTGATGGCCTCTACTAAAAAGAGGAGGATCCCATCAGATTTCTATAGTCTAGGCCACGATATTTATTTCTCTACTTTCTTAATATTAAGCACATTGTTTATAAATCCAGGCTCTGTCGTAGCCGGCCGTCACCGGGAGACCCATGGGGTGGCGCACAATTGGCCCAGCGTCATCCAGGGTAGGGGAGGGAATGGCCGGCAGGGATGTAGCTCAGTTGGTAGAGCATGGCGTTTGCAACGCCAGGGTTGTGGGTTCGATTCCCACGGGGGGCCAGTATGAAAAAATTAAATAATAATGTATGCACTCACTAAGTAAGTCGCTCTGGTCCTCTGTAGCTCAGCTGGTAGAGCACGGCGCTTGTAACGCCAAGGTAGTGGGTTCGATCCCCGGGACCATCCATACACGAAAAATGTATGCACGCATGACTGTAAGTCGCTTTGGATAAAAGCGTCTGCTAAATGGCATATTATATTATATTATTATATAAGAGCGTCTAATAAATGACTAAAATGTCAATGTAAAATGTTATCTTTACAACAGGAGTATAGGCTACCTGGCGGGCATGAAAATGAACCACCGGAAAAGCGTCCTTCATTCGCTATTAAGTGCATAGATGACATGTATTTTTTCCCGCTGCCCCTGTTTCGAGACAGGTGCATGATAATGGTCCATTCTAAATCAAAACAAATTTCACACATATTATTTAGTATATGTAAAGACAAGATTAAATCAAGAATAGTCTGATGGGTGACAATATTAGCCTATCACTTGTGAATTATATATTATCACTTGTGAATGATGCCCAGCACTTTTTCGAATCATAGGTGTCTGTCTTCACTTGTAGCCTGTGAGAAAGACCTGATCACGTGACGGAGAGCCATGTGAGTGAGAGGTGCTTAGGAGCGCGCAGCACTCAGGGAGAAGGGCACAACGCAGCACTCCGGGAGAAGGGCACAACGCAGCACTCCGGGCCAAGGGCACAAGGCCACTGTATGTATCATGCACCTGTCTCGAAACAGGGGCAGCGGGAAAAAATACATGTCATCTATGCACTTAATAGCGAATGAAGGACGCTTTTCCGGTGGTTCATTTTCATGCCCGCCAGGTAGCCTATACTCCTGTTGTAAAGATAACATTTTACATTTACATTTTAGTCATTTAGCAGACACTCTTATCCATACTTTTTTCAAATCATCATTAGAGTCGCATCACGCAGCCTTACAATGTATTAAAAATCTAAACATATAGCCCAACGTTTATAGAACAACTAAAGTTACATTAATAACTCTAAATTAAGCATATAGGAGGACCTGTTTCTTTGTTAACCGCTCAACACAGAATAAACGCATGTGCTCACTCCCTCAAATCGTTTGGAGAAGATATTTATATTTTATTCCGCTTTGTTCAATTGTATTCTTCATACTATAAAATAATATAAAATAATGCCACGGAATTCTAAGCAAATCTTGTCTGCTAAATGAACTAGTGTAGCCCACAGCCATTTGGCATAGCCACATCAGGACCTAACATAAGGACAACTCAGAGTATGCTATTCTGTTCTTCTGAAATAGACTACATTTTCTTCATATCGTGTTTCTTTAGACCTGTCTAAAATAAATAATGGATTTATTGTGAAGGTGTAGGCTATATTACATGGATTTATTAGACTTTTTTTAAATGTAGATGTTCCAAAGGTCTGCATCAGTGGCTTGTAGGCTATGTGTGGAAGCCAGGAGATGCTAAATGTGTTTATGTTAATTAACGGTCAATTACTGTAAGACCGACAGTTATTTGCTTGACAATCACCGGCTGACGAAATTTCATGACCACCACAGCCCTAGTTACACACAAGGAGGACTGAGAGGGAAAAAGGACCTCTAGCTCTTCTGTGACACACATAACGTGGGACTGCAGGGTAGATGACAAAAACAGTTTCTGGATGCATTCATGACTCATTAATACAGTCATACAGGATGCAATGCATTACAGCTGTTCATTTTTAGCATGCCTCTGCAGTAGTAGCATATAGCTAGAAATTGGTTGGGCCATTTACATTTACATCATTTAGCAGGCGCTCTTATCTAGAGCAGCTTTCGGGAGCAATTAGGGCTAAGTGCCTTGCTTAAGGGCACATCGGCAGATTGTTCACCTAGTCGGCTCGGGGATTCGAACCAGCTACATTTCGGTTACTCTCCCAATGCTCTTAACCGCTAGGCTACCTGCTGCCATGGGGCAAAGAGAAAAATGTGCAGTTTTATATGTACACATTTTGCAATGAGTCTGAGAGACAATTTTGATGTTTTAAACAACAAAAATATAAATGCAACAAGTGTTGGTCCCATGTTCCATGAGCAGAAATAAAAGTTAAATAAAATCAAATGTTTTTTAAAAAAAGATCCCAGAAATGTTCCATACGCCAAAAATCTTCATTTCTATCAAATGTTGTCCACAAATTTGTTTACATCCCTGTTAATGAGCATTTCTCCTTTGCCAAGATAATCCATCCACCTGACAGGTGTGGCATATCAAGAAGCTGATTAAACAGCATGATCATTACACAGGTGCACTTTGCTCTGGGGACAATAAAAAGGCCACTCTAAAATGTGCAGTTTTGTCACACAACACAATGCCACAGATGTCTCAAGTTTTGCTTCAGCGTGCAATTGGCATGCTGACTGCAGGAATGTCCACCAGAGCTGTTGCCAGATAATTGAATGTTAATTTCTTTACCATAAGCCCCCTCCAACGTCGTTTTAGAGAATTTGGCAGTACGTCCAACAGGCCTCACTACCACAGCCCAGGACCTCTATATCCAGCTTCTTCACCTGCGGGATCGTCTGCGACCAGCCACCCGGACAGCTGATGAAACTATGGGTTTGCACAACCGAAGAATTTCTGCACAAACTGTCAGAAACCGTCTCAGGGAAGCTCATCTGGGTGCTCGTCGTCCTCACCAGGGTCTTGACCTGACTGCAGTTCGGCGACGTAACCGACTTTAGTGGGAAAATGCTCACCTTTGATGGCCACTGGCACGCTGGAGAAGTGCGCTCTTCACGGATGAATCCCAGTTTCAACTGTATCGGGCAGATGGCGTTGTGTGGGCGAGAAGTTTGCTGATGTCAACGTTGTGAACAGAGTGCCCATGGTGGCGGTGGGGTTATGGTATGGGCAGGTATAAGCTACGGTCAATGAACACAATTGCATTTTATCGATGGTAACTTGAATGCACAGAGATACCGTGACGAGATTCTGAGGCCCAATGTTGTGCCATTCATCCGCCGCCATCAACACATGTGTCACGGATTCCGCTCCACTTCTGATGAGGACGCAGGGAGGTCATGAGGAGAGGATTAGCCTCTATCTGATTGATTCTCCTGCGTATCCTGTGGTGTTGGGACTTCCCTGGTTAACCATTCATGACCCCACGATTTCATGGCAACAGAGGGCTCTCAAGGGATGGTCCGGTCAGTGTTCAGGGAGGTGTGTAGGAGTATCCTTGGGGGCAACTACGGTGGAAAGTCCAAACCAGGTTTCCACTATGCACATTCCTGCCGAGTATGCCAATTTGGCTATCGCCTTCAGTAAAAAGAGGGCGACTAAATTACCACCCCATCGTCCGGGGGATTGCGCGATAAATCTCCAGGTAGGAGCTGCACTTCCCCGGAGTCACGTGTATCCTTTGTCTCAGGAGGAGCGGGCGGCTATGGAGACATATGTCACTGAATCTCTGAGACAGGGATACATTCGGCCATCCACTTCACCTGTCTCCTCTAGTTTATTTTTTGTGAAGAAGAAAGATGGTGGGTTACGCCCATGCATTGATTACCGTGGCTTAAATCAGATTACCATCAAGTACAGCTATCCATTACCCCTGATAGCTGGTATGACGGAATCATTGCATGGGGCACGCTTCTTCACAAAATTGGATCTCAGGAGCGCGTACAACCTAGTGCGTATCCGGGAGGGAGATGAGTGGAAGACGGCATTTAGTACCACCTCTGGACATTATGAGTATCTGGTCATGCCATACGGGTTAATGAATGCTCCATCAGTTTTCCAATCATTTGTGGATGAGATTTTCAGGGACATGCACGGACAAGGGGTAGTGGTGTATATTGATGACATCCTTATATACTCCACTACAAGGGCCGAGCATGTGTCCCTGGTGCGTAAAGTACTTGAAAGACTGTTGGAGCATGACCTGTATGCTAAGGCAGAGAAATGCCTGTTCTTTCAGGAGTCCATCTCCTTCCTAGGGTACCACATGTCCGCGTCTGGGTTGAGGATGGAGAGTGACCGCATTTCGGCTGTGAGTAATTGGCCGACTCCAACCACGGTGAAAGAGGTGCAGCGATTCTTGGGGTTTGCCAACTACTACCGGAGGTTTATCCGGGGCTTTGGTCAGGTAGCGGCTCCCATTACCTCGTTGCTGAAGGGGGGACCGGTGCGTCTGTGGTGGTCAGCTGAGGCGCACAGGGCTTTTAGTCACCTGAAGGACCTGTTTACCTCTGCTCCAGTGCTGGCTCATTCGGATCCCTCCTTGGCCTTCACGGTTGAGGTAGACGCGTCCGAGGCTGGGATAGGCGCTGTACTTTCTCAGTGCTCGGGTACGCCACCCAAGCTCCGCCCCTGTGCTTTCTTTTCGAAGAAGCTCAGCCCGGCGGAGCGCAACTATGATGTGGGGGACCGGGAGCTGTTGGCTGTGGTCAAAGCCCTGAAAGCGTGGAGACATTGACTTGAGTGGGCTAAACACCCTTTTCTCATTTTGACTGACCACCGCAATCTGGAGTACATCCGAGCGGCGAAGAGGTTAAACCCTCGCCAGGCAAGGTGGTCCATGTTTCTCACCCGTTTTGTTTTCACCCTTTCTTACAGGCCAGGCTCCCAGAACGCTAAGGCAGACGCCCTGTCCCGACTGTATGACACGGAGGAGAGTTCCGTGGAGCCCACTCCCATACTTCCGGCATCGTGTCTGGTGGCACCGGTGGTATGGGAGGTTGACGCGGACATCGAGCGGGCGTTGCGTAACGAACCAAACTCCTCCCCAGTGTCCAGAGGGTCGTATGTACATACCGATGGAGGTCCGCGATCGTTTGATCTATTGGGCTCACACGTCACCCTCCACTGGTCATCCTGGCATCGGTCGGACAGTGAACTGTCTTAGTGGGAAGTACTGGTGGCCCACCTTAGCTAAGGACGTGAGGGTTTATGTTTCCTCCTGCTCGGTGTGCGCCCAGTGTAAGGCTCCTAGACACCTGCCCAGAGGGAAATTACACCCCCTACCCGTTCCACAACGACCGTGGTCCCACCTATCGGTGGATTTTATGACTGATCTTCCTCCCTCAAAATGGAACACAACCATCCTGGTCGTTGTGGATCGGTTTTCTAAGTCCTGTCGCCTCCTTCCTCTGCCCGGACTCCCTACGGCCCTACAAACTGCAGAGGCCCTATTTACACACGTCTTCCGGCACTACGGGGTGCCTGAGGATATAGTGTCTGATCGGGGTCCCCAATTCACCTCAAGGGTTTGGAGGGCGTTCATGGAACGGTTGGGGATCTCGGTTAGCCTTACCTCAGGTTTTCACCCCGAGAGTAACGAGCAGGTGGAGAGAATCAACCAGGAGGTGGGTAGGTTTCTGAGGTCGTATTGCCAGGACCGGCGAGGGGAGTGGTCGGTTTTCCTACCCTGGGCAGAGATGGCAATAAACTCCAACCACCACTCCTCAACTGACCTCACTCCTTTCCAGTGTGTGTTAGGTTATCAGCCGGCCCTGGCACCTTGGCATCAGAGCCAGATCGAGGTACCTGCGGTAGACGAGAGGGTTCGGCGCTCGCAGGAGACCTGGGACGCTGCACATGAACGTCTGCAGCGGGCCATCAGGTGGCAGAAGGCGAGCGCCGACCGCTACCGCAGTGAGGCTCCGGTGTATGCACCGGGGGACCGGGTCTGGCTCTCGACCCGAAACCTGCCCCTTCGCCTGCCCTGCCGGAAGCTGGGTCGGCGGTTTGTGGGCCCATTTAAAGTCCTGAGGAGATTGAACAAGGTATGTTATAGGTTACAGCTTCCTACTAACTATCGCATTAACCCCTCGTTCCATGTGTCTCTCCTCAGGCCGGTGGTAGCTGGTCCACTCCAGGAATCTGAGATACGGGAGGTTCCTCCGCCCGCACTAGACATCGAGGGGGCACCGGCGTACTCGGTCCGTTCCATCCTGGATTCGAGGCGTCGGATGGGGGGCCTGCAGTATCTCGTGGAGTGGGAGGGGTACGGTCCGGAGGAGCGGTGCTGCGTTCCTAGGAGGGATATCCTCAATCCCTCCTTGTTGAGAGAATTTCATCGAAATCATCCGACTCGCCCCGCGCCGCGTCCTCCTGGCCGTTCCCGAGGCCGGTGTCGACACACGGCTGGAGCCGCGCGTCGGGGGGGGGGGGGGGGGGGGGGTACTGTCACGGATTCTGCCGAGACTGCCCTTCCTTCTGGTTCGGGCAGGCTTCGGCGTTCGTCGTCACCGGAATACTAGCTGCTGCCGATATATGTTTCTATGTTCATCTGGTTGTTATTATGGTATTTTGTTCTTCCCTATTTAACCTGTTCGCTCCCACTGTGTGTTGTGCGTGTTTGTTACTTGTTTCGAGTGTCGTTTGTGAGCGGGTTTGCTCCTCCCTGTGTTGGAGGTTTTGCTTGTTTCTTTACTATACAGTAAAGTAGATTTTCATTTCATTCTGTGTCCTGCGCTTGACTCTGGCCTACCGCATTCCACAGACATTCATGACAACATGTTTCAACATGATAAAGCACGGCCCCATGTCGCAAGGATCTGTACACAATTCCTGGAAGCTGAAAATGTCCCAGTGCTTCCATGGCCTGCAAACTCACCAGACATGTCACCCATTGAGCATGTTTGGGATGCTCTGGATCGACGTGTACGACAGCGTGTTCCAGTTCCCGCCAATATCCAGCAACTTCGCACAGCCATTGAAGTGGAGTGAAACAACATTCCACAGGCCACAATCAACAGCCTGATTAACTCTATGCGAAGGAGATGTGTTGCGCTGCATGAGGCAAATGGTGGTTACACCAGATACTGATTGGTTTTCTGATCCACGCCCCTACCTTTTTTTAAAGGTGCATATCTGTATTCCCAGTCATGTGAAATCCATAGATTAGGGCCTAATGTATTTATTTCAATTGAATGATTTCCTTATATGAACTCAGTCAAACCTTTGAAATTGTTGCGTTTGTATTTTTGTTCAGTGTAATTAAAGCTAAAATATGGGTGTGTTGACTGTAATAAAGGTAATAATATAGGTGACTGTGATACAGGTAATAATATAGGTGTGTTGACTGTGATAAAGGTAATAATATAGGTGACTGTGATAAAGGTAATAATATAGGTGTGTTGACTGTGATAAAGGTAATAATATAAGTGTGTTGACTGTGATAAAGGTAATAATATAGGTGACTGTGATAAAGGTAATAATATAGGTGTGTTGACTGTGATAAAGGTAATAATATAGGTGTGTTGACTGTGATTAAGGTAATAATATAGGTGACTGTGATGAAGGTAATAATATAGGTGTGTTGACTGTGATAAAGGTAATAATATAAGTGTGTTGACTGTGATAAAGGTAATAATATAGGTGACTGTGATAAAGGTAATAATATAGGTGTTGACTGTGATAAAGGTAATAATATAGGTGTGTTGACTGTGATAAAGGTAATAATATAAGTGTGTTGACTGTGATAAAGGTAATAATATAGGTGACTGTGATAAAGGTAATAATATAGGTGTGTTGACTGTGATAAAGGTAATAATATAGGTGTGTTGACTGTGATCAAGGTAATAATATAAGTGTGTTGACTGTGATAAAGGTAATAATATAGGTGGCTGTGATAAAGGTAATAATATAGGTGTGTTGACTGTGTTAAAGGTAATAATATAGGTGTGTTGACTTTGATAAAGGTAATAATATAGGTGTGTTGACTGTGGTAAAGGTAATAATATAGGTGTGTTGACTGTGATGAAGGTAATAATGTAGGTGTGTTGACTGTGATAAAGGTAATAATGTAGGTGACTGTGATAAAGGTAATAATATAGGTGTGTTGACTGTTATAAAGGTAATATAGGTGACTGTGATAAAGGTAATAATATAGGTGTGTTGACTGTGATAAAGGTAATAACATAGGTGTGTTGACTGTGATGAAGGTAATAATATAGGTTTGTTGACTGTGATAAAGGTAATAATATAGGTGTGTTGACTGTGATTAAGGTAATACTATAGGTGACTGTGATAAAGGTAATAATATAGGTGTGTTGACTGTGATAAAGGTAATAACATAGGTGTGTTGACTGTGATGAAGGTAATAATATAGGTGTGTTGACTGTGATAAAGGTAATAATATAGGTGTGTTGACTGTGATAAATGTAATAATATACAGTGAGGGAAAAAAGTATTTGATCCCCTGCTGATTTTGTACGTTTGCCCACTGACAAGGAAATGATCAGTCTATAATTTTAATGGAAGAAACACAAAAGAACTGTCAATCTCCCTCGGCCTGGGGCTTCATGCAAGATCTCACCTCGTGGAGTTGCAATGATAATGAGAACAGTGAGGAATCAGCCCAGAACTACACGAGAGGATCTTGTCAATGATCTCAAGGCAGCTGGGACCATAGTCACCAAGAAAACAATTGGTAACACACTACGCCGTGAAGGACTGAAATCCTGCAGCACCCGCAAGGTCCCCCTGCTCAAGAAAGCACATATACAGGCCCGTCTGAAGTTTGCCAATGAACATCTGAATGATTCAGAGGAGAACTGGGTGAAAGTGTTGTGGTCAGATGAGACCAAAATCGAGCTCTTTGGCATCAACTCAACTCGCCGTGTTTGGAGGAGGAGGAATACTGCCTATGACCCCAAGAACACCATCCCCACCGTCAAACGTGGAGGTGGAAACATTATGCTTTGGGGGTGTTTTTCTGCTAAGGGGACAGGAAAACTTCACCGCATCAAAGGGACGATGGACGGGGCCATGTACCGTCAAATCTTGGGTGAGAACCTCCTTCCCTCAGCCAGGGCATTGAAAATGGGTCATGGATGGGTATTCCAGCATGACAATGACCCAAAACATACGGCCAAGGCAACAAAGGAGTGGCTCAAGAAGAAGCACATTAAAGGTCCTGGAGTGGCCTAGCCAGTCTCCAGACCTTAATCCCATAGAAAGTCTGGAGGGAGCTGAAGGTTCGAGTTGCCAAACGTCAGCCTCGAAACCTTAATGACTTGGAGAAGATCTGCAAAGAGGAGTGGAACAAAATCCCTCCTGAGATGTGTGCAAACCTGGTGGCCAACTACAAGAAACGACTGACCTCTGTGATTGCCAACAAGGGTTTTGCCACCAAGTACTAAGTCATGTTTTGCAGAGGGGTCAAATACTTATTTCCCTCATTAAAATGCAAATCAATTTATAACATTTGTGACATGCGTTTTTCTGGATTTTTTTGTTGTTATTCTGTCTCTCACTGTTCAAATAAACCTACCATTAAAATGATAGACTGATCATGTCTTTGTCAGTGGGCAAACGTACAAAATCCGCAGGGGATCAAATACTTTTTTCCCGCACTGTAGGTGTGGTGACTGTGATAAAATAAAATCTAAATGCATTTGTCACATGCGCCGAATACAACAGGTGTAGACCTTACCGTGAAATGCTTACTTACAAGCCCTTAACCAACAATGCAGTTCAAGAAATAGAGTTAAGAAAATATTTGCTAAATAAACTGAAGTAAAAAAAATCTAATAAAAAGTAACACAATAAGATTCCATAACAATAACAAGGTTATATACAGGGCGTACCGGTACCGAGTCAATGTGCGGGGGTACAGGTTAGTCGAGGTAATTTGTAGCTCAGTTGGTAGAGCATGGCGTTTGCAACGCCAGGGTTGTGGGTTCGATTCCCACAGGGGGCCAGTATGAAAAATAAAAAAATTATGTATGCACTCACTAACTGTAAGTCGCTCTGGATAAGAGCGTCTGCGAAATGACGTAAATGTACATGTAGGTAGGGGTAAAGTGACTATGCATAGATAATAGACAGCGAGAAGCAGCAGTGTAAAAACAAAGGGGGAGCCGTGCCGACACTACTACCAGGTAAAAGCAGGAAGTGGAAGTGACTGATTTCTTTTTTTGGGTGTCTCATAAAATACAGCGGGATCATTTCAGTGAACAGCAGAGTTTGTGGTATGACAGCGTTTAGTGGTGTGAGGAAGCAACACAGTACTAAACGTCACACACTGCAGCAGCATTAGTGTGAAGTGAATAAGTTGTACTGTACCTGATGTGAACGCTCTCTCCATAGGGCAACACTGAGAACACCGCAAACAGAGAACGCTTGGCACAGATCAACACGATCCTGGAGAGACAACAACCACGTCAGAGACAGATGAAGAGAGAGAGAGAGAGAGAGAGAGAGAGAGAGAGAGCAAGAGAGAGAGAGAGAGAGAGGAGAGAGAGAGAGAGAGAGAGAGAGAGAGAGAGAGAGAGAGAGAGAGAGAGAGAGAGCAAAAGAGACATTTCATCTAAAACGTTTGCTTGTGCAATAACATTTACATGTGTAGGCCTATTTCATGTCAATATAGCACCAGTGAATTGACTTGAGAGAGAAAAACCCTCCTATGACTAGGTTTGATGGAAACAAGGATGTTGCGTGTTGTGGAAACATTCCCCTGACTACTAATCCTACACACCTCTGCCATTACCCTAGTGGGACCTGTATCAGCTGGAGGATCAGATGACGTAAAGACGTTCTTCTTCATCAAAACACTGTTTCCTCTCAACTATATTTTATGAGGGGACACAGTCCTCTTTCAGCTGTGGCTAACACCTTAACGTTACACAGTTCTGCATCATAAAGAAGTCACTGTCTTTTAGCCTACGGCTAACATTACCAAAGAGGATGTTAGCCAAGATGCTAATCTCAGTACCATTTGATGTAACACTGCTAACTGAACATTACCATGACATATACCTGGTATATAACAAGACCAAATCAAATAACATTTATTCGTCACATACACAGTTTATGGCTTCAGTTCCCACTATCTTGCGCATCAGTATCTTTGACGTTACACAGAACTGCTTCATGACTAACTAAGGTACTGGCTGTGTCCCATTTAGCTTTGGTAAAAAGCAGTACACTATGTAGGAATAGGGTGCCATTTGGGAAACAACCACTGTCTTTCGCCAACAGCTACAGTGGCTTGCGAAAGTATTCACCCCCCTTGGCATTTTTCCTATTTTGCTGCCTTACAACCTGGAATTAAAATATATTTTTTGGGGGGGGGTTTGTATCATTTGATTTACACAACATGCCTACCACTTTGAAGATGCAATTTTTTTTTGTATGAAACAAACAAGAAAAAAAATAAAAAGAAAAGAAAACTTGAGTGTGCATAACTATTCACCCCCCCCCAAAGTCAATACTTTGTAGAGCCACCTTTTGCAGCAATTACAGCTGCAAGTCTCTTGGGGTATGTCTCTATAAGCTTGGCACATCTAGCCACTGGGATTTTTGCCCATTCTTCAAGGCAAAACTGCTCCAGCTCCTTCAAGTTGGATGGGTTCTGCTGGTGTACAGCAATCTTTAAGTCATACCACAGATTCTCAATTGGATTGAGGTCTGGTCTTACCTAGGCCATTCAAATACATTTAAATGTTTTCCATTAAACCACTCGAGTTTTGCTTTAGCAGTATGCTTAAGGGCATTATCCTGCTGGAAGGTGAACCTCCGTCCCAGTCTCAAATCTCTGGAAGACTGAAACAGGTTTCCCTCAAGAATTTCCCTATATTTAGCGCCATCCATCATTCCTTCAATTCTGACCAGTTTCCCAGTCCCTGCCGATGAAAAACATCCCCACAGCATGATGCTGCCACCACCATGCTTCACTGTGGGGATGGTGTTCTCGAAGTGATGAGAGGTGTTGGGTTTGCGCCAGACATAGCGTTTTCCTTAATGGCAAAAAAGCTCAATTTTAGTCTCATCTGACCAGAGTACCTTCTTCCATATGTTTGGGGAGTCTCCCACATGCCTTTTGGCGAACACCAAACGTGTTTGCTTATTTTTTCTTTAAGCAATGGCTTTTTTTCTGGCCACTCTTCCATAAAGCCCAGCTCTGTGGAGTGTATGGCTTAAAGTGGTCCTATGGACAGATACTCCAATCTCCGCTGTGGAGCTTTGCAGCTCCTTCAGGGTTATTTTTGGTCTCTTTGTTGCCTCTCTGATTAATGCCCTCCTTGCCTGGTCCGTGAGTTTTGGTAGGCGGCCCTCTCTTGGCAGGTTTGTTGTGGTGACATACTCTTTCCATTTTTTTATTATGGATTTAATGGTGCTCCGTTGGATGTTCAAAGTTTCTGATATTTTTTTATAACCCAACCCTGATCTGTACTTCTCCACAACTTTGTCCCTGACCTGTTTGGAGAGCTCCTTGGTCTTCATGGTGCCGCTTGCTTGGTGGTGCCCGTGCTTAGTGGTGTTGCAGACTCTGGGGCCTTTCAGAACAGGTGTATATACACTGAGATCATGTGACAGATCATGTGACACTTAGATTGCACACAGGTGGACTTTATTTAACTAATTATGTGACTTCTGAAGGTAATTGGTTGCACCATCTTATTTAGGGGCTTCATAACAAAGGGGGTGAATACATATGCACGCACCACTTTTCCGTTATTTATTTTGTATATATTTTTTTAAACAAGTTATTTTTTTCATTTCCCTTCACCAATTTGAACTATTTTGTGTATGTCCATTACATGAAAACCAAATAAAAATCCATTTAAATTACAGGTTGTAATGCAACAAAATAGGAAAAACGCCAAGGGGGATGAATACTTTTGCAAGGCACTGTAACGTTACACAGTGCTACTTCATAATGATGTTTTAATGAGGGGAAGTTAGGAGAGTAACTATGATTTAAAGAGATAAAAATGTTCACAACAGCAACAACGACTTCTCTCACAGTGGAAAAATGTGTGCTTTAGTCACTATTCTCAGAACCAGAGCTGCTATAGATATACACAGTCATGACTTTACTAGGTCTGTGTCCCAAATGGAGCGGAATCCCCTGTACAATGCACTTCTTTTGACCCCTCTCGGCCTGCCTCTATCTGCGTCCCAGTGGTACCCTATTCCCTATGGGCCCTGGTCAAAAGTAGTGCACTACATAGGGAACAGGGTGCCATTTGGGACGCATACTAACTCACAATCTCAAACCAACTCTGTCCCAGGCCCAGCATGCATGGGAAAGAGTCAACTGGAAAAAACCAACCGTGTCCCAGGCCCAGCATGCATGGGAAAGAGTCAACTGGAAAAAACCAACCGTGTCCCAGGCCCAGCATGCATGGGAAAGAGTCAACTGGAAAAAAACAACCGTGTCCCAGGCCCAGCATGCATGGGAAAGAGTCAACTGGAAAAAACCAACCATGTCCCAGACCCAGCATGCATGTAAAACAATGCCAGTGAGTCCTGGTGCTTTATAATGGGCCTAGAGTAAACATGACTCTCGTAGCTCCGTTCACTCCTTCTCTGGAGAAGAGCCAGATCTGGGTTCCCACCCCTGTACTGACAGTGTGTGTGTGTTACCCTGTACTGTGCTCTGAGGATGAGGGACAAAGGAACAAGCTGTCTAGCAGCATAGATAGATAGACAATATGAGGCAAGGCATCACTGTAGACTAGTGTTCTGTTGGATACATTTGGGAACCAGCCTGAGTTGTATGGAGGAATTTAGTTAAAACATTTAATTTTGCATTTTCAAACTCAATTGGAAATGCAAATGGACATAATTATAAATCCATATTATGTTTGCAATTCCTTTTTCTAAATGGGTATGAATTTTTTTGTGACAAAATTCTAATTGAAATGCAAAAAAATATATTGCATTATCATTTTCATGATTGAGTATGCATAATGTCTGTCAATCTGAAATAGAAAAGTGTTTTTGATACTTAATTTCCATGGTACTATCCAGTACAACACTGACATTTAATTTCCTTGTTGTGACAACATGAATTATGACTAGAAGAAAAATATTTCTCATTTGACAATATTTTTTCCATACTCTATGTGGTTTAAGACTGTCGAAATTCAAAAGATCAATCAAATTCGATAAATTGATCGCAATGCTTCATTTTGCTATTTTGCTATCTCATTTTGCTATATCATTTTCAACTTGTGTTGATTGTCAATCAAACACTGTGGGTGGGGAGGGCATCTTCACTGAGCAATGAGCACACGAAGGATCAACTTAGGTACTACTACTTGGATAGATAGGAGGCAGAGGTTGCAAGAGGTAGATACTGTGTACAGCAGTGGAGGCTCCTCGGAGGAGGAAGGGGAGGATCATCCTCCTCAGTGAATTTCATAAAAATATATATTTTTAAACATTTAAAAAGTTATAATTTTTTAGATAAAACTATACTAAATATAATCACGTCACCAAATAATTGATTAAAACACACTATTTTGCAATGAAGGTCCACAGTAGCCTCAACAGCTATCTGTAGGGTAGTAGCATGGTGTAGCCGGAGGACAGCTAGCTTCCGTCCTCCTCTGGGTACATCGACTTCAATACAAAACATAGGAGGCTCATGTTTCTCACCCCCTTCCATAGACTTACACAGTAATGATGACAACTTCCGGAGGACGTCCTCCAACCTATCATAGCTCTTGGAGCATGAACTGACATGTTGTCCACCCAATCAAAGGATCAGAGAATGAATCTAGTACTGAAAGCATAATCTACAGCTAGCTAGCACTGCAGTGCATAAAATGTGGTGAGTAGTTGACTCAAAGAGAGAGAAAGACAATAGTTGAACAGTTTTGAACAAATTAATTTATTCCAAAATGAAGGAGAAGCAAGAGAGAGAGAGAGAGAGAGAGAGATTGTCATTTTCTTTCCACTTTCAGTTTCACTTACTTAGCTAGCAAATGCAGCTAGCTAGTTTAGCCTACTAAATTACCCTGCTCAAACAGAGGGATGCTATGTTAGCTAGAGGGCTATGACTTTCCAACACAACACTGGAACTCTTCCAAGTCAAGGTAAGCTTTTGGTTTGACTAATGTATTGCCACCGGGGCCCGGCCGGTGTAAGTGCTAAACTGCTTACTGACTGTACACCGTAACATTACTGCATGATTGTAGTGGATGTACTAACACGTTAGTTCTATTAGCTATGTTGACTATGACATTACTTTAGCTAATATGGTGACAACGATGTAGGATGTGTGTAGCGGTTATGATATGGTTTGGCTTGGAAATGTTTTTTAGTCTGGTCACATACAGCTGATGTGTTGTGCATTGAAGTCTACAAGCGAAGGGACAAGGTGAGAGGAGGAGAGGGCCTAGATGCGAGAAGGTATACAACGTGGCTGCTATGAAAGTGTTGAAAAACATTTCTTAAACGGAAACAAACGGAACAAAATGGGGATAAACATACCTGAATTTGTCCAATAGAAACTCAGGTTTTCAACTGTTGGACTAATGATTACACTCTATGTCAGTAAGATGAAGACAAGAGTGTGCACGGCGGTATTGTCTGTCCTTGTCTGTCCATGTGTCACTGTCTGCCACCTCAAATCTTTCTCTCGACCTGTGTGCACCTACGTTGTAAGCTAGGTTGTAGCAACCTCATGATGGTTACAGGGAACATTAGAGTATCATGTAGTAGCCTAAACCTATCACTGTTACATTGAACTGGATGAATGGAATATGAATGAGAGTCATCCAATACGCTGTACTAGAAATAAAGCCATGAAAAAAGATTGTCCTCCCTCATCTTAAAACGGCACCGACCGCCACTGGTGTACTGTAAGTTTACAAGTCATTACAAGTCATTACTTGGCAGTGATTGTGCAACCGAAAGACACATTGTATCACACTGTGAACAGACCGTTTGGACCACCTTTCCTCCTCATAGGCAGTACTCAAATGAGTTGGACATGTTGCCGAGTTACTGTCATGTTGCTGAGTTGGACTGCAGAGATACTGTCGTCATGTTGCTGAGTTGGACTGCAGAGATACTGTCGTCATGTTGCTGAGTTGAACTGCAGAGATACTGTCGTCATGTTGCTGAGTTGGACTGCAGAGATACTGTCGTCATGTTGCTGAGTTGGACTGCAGAGATACTGTCGTCATGTTGCTGAGTTGGACTGCAGAGATACTGTCGTCATGTTGCTGAGTTGGACTGCAGAGATACTGTCGTCATGTTGCTGAGTTGTGTCCCCACTGAGTTCTATTCATATTGTAGTCCCATGATCCTCCCCACTGAGTTCTATTCATATTGTAGTAACATGACCATTCCCCACTGAGTTCTTGTATGCAACATTTTGTTTATTGCAAGTCAAGCCTTCGTTTGCCAGTAAATATTGTCAACATTACAGTATTGAATTGTTATATCCCACAGGGGACAGTACCAGATGATCTTTCATATGGACTAGAATCAGTCTGATTCTTATGAGTTCCTGTTGTCTGATTTGAAGGCTACAAAAGCCTTTTCTATATTAGCTGTTTCTCCAGACCTGACAGTGTGCCTTTCAACTCGTCTATATTTTGTTCCAACCCTCAGGAAACTATGACGTCATTGCTGTGTAAGGTAACCCCAGCAGCTCCGCCAGCAGACGCTGCCCCGTTCGGTCTTCCAGATGCTGCTGACCAAGCTGCCCCGTTCGGTCTTCCAGATGCTGCTGACCAAGCTGCCCCGTTCGGTCTTCCAGATGCTGCTGACCAAGCTGCCCCGTTCGGTCTTCTAGATGCTGCTGACCAAGCTGCCCCGTTCGGTCTTCTAGATGCTGCTGACCAAGCTGCCCCGTTCGGTCTTCCAGATGCTGCTGACCAAGCTGCCCCGTTCGGTCTTCCAGATGCTGCTGACCAAGCTGCCCCGTTCGGTCTTCCAGATGCTGCTGACCAAGCTGCCCCGTTCGGTCTTCCAGATGCTGCTGACCAAGCTGCCCCGTTCGGTCTTCCAGATGCTGCTGACCAAGCTGCCCCGTTCGGTCTTCTAGATGCTGCTGACCAAGCTGCCCCGTTCGGTCTTCCAGATGCTGCTGACCAAGCTGCCCCCTTCTGTCTTCCAGATGCTGCTGACCGAGCTGCCCTCTTTGGTCTTCCAGATGCTGCTGACCAAGCTGCCCCCTCCTGTCTTCCAGATGCTGCTGACCAAGCTGCCTTCTCCTGTCTTCCAGATGCTGCTGACCAAGCTGCCCCGTTCGGTCTTCCAGATGCTGCTGACCAAGCTGCCCCGTTCGGTCTTCCAGAAGCTGCTGACCAAGCTGCCCCGTTCGGTCTTCCAGATGCTGCTGACCAAGCTGCCCCCACCTGTCTTCCAGATGCTGCTGACCAAGCTGCCCCCACCTGTCTTCCAGATGCTGCTGACCAAGCTGCCCCGTTCGGTCTTCCAGATGCTGCTGACCAAGCTGCCCCGTTCGGTCTTCCAGATGCTGCTGACCAAGCTGCCCCGTTCGGTCTTCCAGATGCTGCTGACCAAGCTGCCCCCACCTGTCTTCCAGATGCTGCTGACCAAGCTGCCCCCTCCTGTCTTCCAGATGCTGCTGACCAAGCTGCCCCGTTCGGTCTTCCAGATGCTGCTGACCAAGCTGCCCCGTTCGGTCTTCCAGATGCTGCTGACCAAGCTGCCCCCTCCTGTCTTCCAGATGCTGCTGACCAAGCTGCCCCGTTCGGTCTTCCAGATGCTGCTGACCAAGCTGCCCCGTTCGGTCTTCCAGATGCTGCTGACCAAGCTGCCCCCTCCTGTCTTCCAGATGCTGCTGACCAAAGCTGCCCATCATCAGACAGGTAAGGATGCTCTCCCAGAGGAAGCCAGGGCTGGAGGTGCACCAACATGGCTGAAAGATGACTTGATGCCCCCTCCCCTCACCCTACTCAATAAGCCCACACTCTGGTAAATTGAGTGAATGAATGATTGGTTGTAACAACATGCACTAAACCGGAGCATACAGTTATTGTGAACAATAAAAAAACAGTAGGATGTGTGAATTGAATTGTGACTAATGCACTTACTATGAGTTGTACATTGATAATCTGTGTTTTAGGTGTCCATCCATGCTAACCTTTCTGCATCATTTGTGCTCCTTATTCACAGGCGGTTCTGGCTGATCGAAATCGAGAAGGAATATCATCCCCAATGATAGTACTATTATTTCTAACGGCACTAATGAGGAAGAGGAGAGCAGGATTCTCCATTGTCTCTGAACTGCTTGAAGTGTCCAGTCAAAATTACAGTGCCACTTTGTTACCACTAGTCACATGTTCAATAGGATGTTCTGCTAAAATGATAACAATGCAGAAATGTTGTTGCTCTTCAATGAGGTTCTGCCAATCACACGTCGGAAACCATTATCGAGGAAACCTACAGTAGTCTAAACACTTTGTGTGGATAGTAACCTGTTTGTTGAACACCAGTGATTCAAAGAACAAGAATAACTATTACCTGTAGGACAATGTCTCTATCACAGGTCACCAAGGGGACAGTAAGGTGTATCCTTAATAAAAACATTTTTGATGGTTAATTGTGTGTGCCTCTCATTGCATGCCTCCAGTCGACACATGGAACAACTTCATACGCAATACCAAC
The DNA here is from genome assembly GCF_964263955.1 of Coregonus lavaretus. Classification (NCBI taxonomy): domain Eukaryota; kingdom Metazoa; phylum Chordata; class Actinopteri; order Salmoniformes; family Salmonidae; genus Coregonus; species Coregonus lavaretus. Next base: position 3,692,439 of record NC_140009.1, on the reverse strand, counting down.
TCAGTGCCCTTGTTGTTAGTGTCCTCCCTGAGATTTGAAGGTTGGACAGTTCGAAACCCTGGCTGAGACATACCAAGACTGTAAAAATGGGACCCAATGTGTCTTGGCACTAGAGATAGATTGGGGGGGGTAAGGCCCTGCGATAGACTAGCGTCCTGTCCAGGGGGGTGTACTTGTACATCAAGCTGTCTCACTACAGAAACAGGAGATAGACTAGCGTCCTGTCCAGGGGGGTGTACTCGTACATCAAGCTGTCTCACTACAGAAACAGGAGATAGACTAGCGTCCTGTCCAGGGGGGTGTACTTGTACATCAAACTGCTTCACACTACATAAACAGGAGATAGACTAGCGTCCTGTCCAGGGGGTGTACTTGTACATCAAGCTGTCTCACTACAGAAACAGGAGATAGACTAGCGTCCTGTCAAGGGGGGTGTTCTTGTACATCAAGCTGCCTCACACTACAGAAACAAGTTCCTGCTCCTATGAGTCGTTGTGGCTCGCACAAGCCAAGGCTTGTTTATTTACTTTGGCTTTCAGCTTTAACAGTATTGAGTCAAGGAACAGCTTTACTGCTCAAGAAAATATGGAGTCACAGTCCTGAAGGGGCAGAGCAGGCAGGTGGACTTCCTGTCGCTTGTGGGGACATCCTGATGGTGCCATTGTAAATACTGTCCCACCAAGGACTAAGTCCAAGACTAATGGTTCCTTCTCCCTCTCTCACACACACAGTCACTATGTCAATATATATATATACAGTGCCTTCGGAAATTGTTCAGACCCCTTGACGTTTTCCACATTTTGTTACGTTATAGCCTTATTCTAAAATTGATTAAATAAAAAATGTCCCTCAATCTACACACAATACCCCATAATGACAAAGCAAAAACAGGTTTTTAGATTTCTTTGCAAATTTATTCTAAATTAAAAAACGGAAATATCACATTTACATACAGTGAGGGAAAAAAGTATTTGATCCCCTGCTGATTTTGTACGTTTGCCCACTGACAAAGAAATGATCAGTCTATAATTTTAATGGTAGGTTTATTTGAACTGTGAGCGACAGAATAACAACAAGAAAATCCAGAAAAACACATGTCAAAAATTTTATAAATAGATTTTCATTTTAAATGAGGGAAATATTGTAATACAATGTATTACTTTGAATGTGAATTTTGTCACAAAAAATGCATACCCATTTAGGAAAAGGAATTGAAAACATGATATTGATTTATCATTTGCCCATTGGAATTTAAAGACTTAATTAAGTCAGTCATTCATAGACTTCCATAGGGTTGTGGGTCAAAACAAAAATTGGAATTTCAGTTCACTGCCTGAATCGACTGAACTGAAATGGAATTGACCCCAACGCTGCCGGGAAGTGGGAATGTGAGCGGCATAGCATGGCAGCACTCTAAGAACTGTGTTCTGTTGAATGAGAGTGTGTTATAAGTCCATCTCTTGTTTTGTTCAGTGTATAACAGTGACCGGACACTCGTAACTCTCTTCAAAGACATCATAATAGCATTGGGAGACTATTTGTCCCTGCAGCAATGACTGAACACCTCCCTCTGCAACTGATCCACAGATGACGCAATCTCAATCGCACTCCACACTGCCCTTTCCCACCTGGTCAAAGGGAACACCCATGTGAGAATGCTGTTCATTGACTACAGCTCAGCGTTCAACACCATAGTGCCCACAAAGCTCATCACTAAGCTCAGGACCCTGGTACTGAACACCTCCCTCTGCAACTGGATCCTGGACTTCCTGACGAGACAGCCTCAGGTGGTGAGGGTAGGCAACTACACATCCGCCTCGCTGACCCTTAAACACGGGGGCCCCTCAGGGGTGCATGCTTAGTCCCCTCCTGTACTCCCTGTTCACCCACGACTGCGTGGTCGCGCATGATTTCAACACCATCATTACGTTTGCCGATGACGCGACGGTGGTAGGCCTGATCACCGACGACAATGAGCCAGCCTATAGGGAGGAGGTCAGAGACCTGGCAGTGTGGTGCCAGGACAACAACCTCTCTCTCTCAACGTGAGCAAGACAAAGGAGATGATCGTGGACTACAGGAAAAGGAGGGCCGAACAGGCCCCCATTAACATTGAGAGGGCTGTAGTGGAGCAGGTCGAGAGTTTCAAGTTCCTTGGTGTCCACATCACCAACAATCTATCACAACAATGCCTCTTCCCCCTCAGGAGGATGAAAAGATTTGGCATGGGCCGTCAAGTTCTCAAAAGGTTCTACAGCTGCACCATTGAGAGCATCCTGACTGGTTGCATCCCCGCCTGGTATGGCAACTGCTCGGCATCCGACCGCAAGGCGCTACAGAGGGTAGTGCCATTACATCACTGTGGATTAACTCCCTGCCATCCAGGACCTCTATACCAGGCGGTGTCAGAGGAAGCCCCTAAAAATTGTCAAAGACTACAGCCACCCAAGTCATAGACTGTTCTCTCTGCTACAGCACGGCAAGCGGTACCGATGCACCAGGTGTGGAACCAACAGGATCCTGAATAGCTTCTACCCCCAAGCCATAACTGCTAAATAGTAAGTTCAAATTGTTAACCAACCTGGATTATCTGCATTTACCCTTTTTCACAAACTTTTTTGACTCATCACTGTTGACCATCCGTCCCTTTATTGCTAGTTATATGTACACTACCGGTCAAAAGTTTTAGAAACAAGCCCCCGGTGACATACAGTACCAGTCAAAAGTTTGGACACACCTACTCATTCAAGGGTTTTTCTTTATTTTTTACTATTTTCCACATTGTAGAATAATAGTGAAGACATCAGAACTATGAAATAACACATATGGAATCATGTAGTAACCAAAAAAGTGTTAAACAAATCAAAATATATTTTAAGATTCTTCAAATAGCCACCCTTTGCCTCAATGACAGCTTTGCACACTCTTGGCATTCTCTCAACCAGCTTCACCTGGAATGCTTTTCCAACAGTCTTGAAGGAGTTCCCACATATGCTGAGCACTTGTTGGCTGCTTTTCCTTCACTTTGCCGTCCAACTCATCCCAAACCATCTCAATTTGGTTGAAGTCGGGTGATTGTGGAGGCCAGGTCATCTGATGCAGCACTCCATTACTCTCCTTCTTGGTAAAATAGCCCTTACACAGCCTGGAGGTGTGTTGGGTCATTGTCCTGTTGAAAAACAAATGATAGTCCCACTAAGCCCAAACCAGATGGGATGGCGTATCGCTGCAGAATGCTGTGGTAGCCATGCTGGTTAAGTATACCTTGAATTCTAAATAAATCACAGACAGTGTCATCAGCAAAGCACCCCCACATCATAACACCTCCTCCTCCATGCTTTACGGTGGGAAACACACATGCAGAGATCATCCGTTCACCCACACCGCGTCTCACAAAGACACGCGGTTGGAACCAAAAATCTAAAATTTGGACTCCAGACCAAAGGACAAATTTCCACCGGTCTAATGTCCATTGCGCGTGTTTCTTGGCCCAAGCAAGTCTCTTCTTCTTATTGGTGTCCTTTAGTAGTGGTTTCTTTGCAGCAATTTGACCACGATGTCCTGATTCACACAGTCTCCTCTGAACAGTTGATGTTGAGATGTGTCTGTTACTTGAACTCTGTGAAGCATTTATTTGGGCTGCAATTTCTGAGGCTGGTAACTCTAATGAACTTATCCTCTGCAGCAGAGGTAACTCTGGGTCTTCCATTCCTGTGGCAGTGCTCATGAGAGCCAGTTTCATCATAGCGCTTGATGGTTTTTGCCACTGCACTTGAAGAAACTTTCAAAGTTCTTGAAATGTTCCGGATTGACTGACCTTCATGTCTTAAAGTAATGATGGACTGTCGTTTCTCTTTGCTTATTTCAGCTGTTCTTACCATAATATAGACTTGGTCTTTTACCAAATAGGGCTATCTTCTGTATACCACCCCTACCTTGTCACAACACAACTGATTGGCTCAAACGCATTAAGAAGGAAAGAAATTCCACAAATGAACTTCTAAGTTACTTTCAGAAGGCACATCTGTTAATTGAAATGCATTCCAGGTGACTACCTCATGAAGCTGGTTGAGAGAGAAAGAATGCCAAGAGTGTGCAAAGCTGTCATCAAGGCAAAGGGTGGCTACTTGAAGAATCTCAAATATAAAATATATTTTGATTTGTTTAAAAAAATTTTGGTTACTACATGATAGTAGTAAAAATAAAGAAAACCACTTGAATGAGTAGGTGTTCTAAAACTTTTGACCGGTAGTGTACAGTTGAAGTCGGAAGTTTACATACACTTAGGTTGGAGTCATTAAAACTAGTTTTTTAACGACTCCACACATTTCTTCTTAACAAACTATAGTTTTGGCAAGTCGGTTAGGACATCTACTTTGTGCATGACACAAGTAATTTTTCCAACAATTGTTTACAGACAGATTATTTCACTTATAATTCACTGTATCACAATTCCAGTGGGTCAGAAGTTTACATACACTAAGTTGACTGTGCCTTTAAACAGCTTGGAAAATTCCAGAAACTGATGTCATGGCTTTAGAAGCTTCTGATAGGGTAATTGACATAATTTGAGTCAATTGGTGGTGTACCTGTGGATGTATTTCAAGGCCTACCTTCAAACTCAGTGCCTCTTTGCTTGACATCATGGGAAAATCAAAATAAATCAGCCAAGACCTCAGAAAAAGAATTGTAGACCCCCACAAATCTGGTTCATCCTTGGGAGCAATTTCCAAACGCCTGAATGTACCACGTTCATCTGTACAAACAATAGTATGCAAGTATAAACACCATGGGACCACGACTCCATCATACCGCTCAGGAAGGAGACGCGTTCTGTCTCCTAGAGATGAACGTACTTGGTGTGGTTGTTGGGACTGGAAACAGGTACAAAAGTATGTATATCCACAGTAAAACTAGTCCTATATCGTCATAACCTGAAAGGCCGCTCAGCAAGGAAGAAGCCACTGCTCCAAAACCGCCATAGAAAGCCAGACTACGGTTTGCAACTGCACATGGGGACAAAGATCGTACTTTTTGGAGAAATGTCCTCTGGTCTGATGAAACAAAAATAGAACTGTTTGGCCATAATGACCATCGTTATGTTTGGAGGAAAAAGGGGGTTGCTTGCAAGCCAAAGAACACCATCCCAACCGTGAAGTACGGGGGTGGCAGCATCATGCTGTGGGGGTGCTTTGCTGCAGGAGGGACTGGTGCACTTTACAAAATAGATGGCATCATGAGGAAGAAAATTATGTGGATATATTGAAGCAACATCTCAAGACATCAGTCAGGAAGTTAAAGCTTGGTCGCAAATGGGTCTTCCAAATGGACAATGACCCCAAGCATACTTCCAAAGTTGTGGCAAAATGGCTTAAGGACAACAAAGTCAAGGTATTGGAGTGGCCATCACAAAGCCCTGACCTCAATCCTATAGAAAATGTGTGGGCAGGCCTGAAAAAGCGTGTGTGAGCAAGGAGGCCTACAAACCTGACTCAGTTACACCAGCTCTGTCAGGAGGAATGGGCCAAAATTCACCCAACTTATTGTGGGAAGCTACCTGAAACATTTGACCCAAGTTAAACAATTTAAAAGGCAATGCTACCAAATACTAATTGCGTGTATGTAAACTTCTGACCCACTGGGAATGTGATGAAATAAATAAAAGCTGAAATAAATCCTTCTCTCTACTATTATTCTGACATTTCACATTCTTAAAATAAAGTGGTGATCCTAACTGACCTAAGACAGGGAATTTTTACTAGGATTAAAATGTCAGGAATTGTGAAAAACTGAGTTTAAATGTATTTGGCTAAGATGTATGTCAACTGTACCTAATGCAGAATGATGAAGGAACCTTCTAGAGTGTCTGAGGAATAAATAGGAACCTAACTTGACTACTGAAACAAGGTTTAGCGTTTCGATTTTCACAGATTTATTTATTTGCAAGTTGAACGAGTGGGAATACAACATGGATCGTGTTAGGACATAAAAATTGATTTTATTATCAAACAAAACAACGCTTTATTTGATCTCTGGGACCCTCAGGATGACAAATCAGAGCAAGATTACTGAATCTAAGTACATTATTTACCTTCAGAGCTGAATGTATCAAACCAGTTGCCGTGATAAAAGTGTTTTGTTGTTGTGCACTCTCCTCAAACAATAGCATGGTATCTTTTTTTAGCTGTAATATCTACTGTAAATTGGACACTGCAGAAAGATTAACAAGAATTTAAACTTTCTGCCCATATAAGACATGTCTATGCTCGAGAAAGTTTTAGTCATTCTAGTCACATTGTACGTATTGAGCAAGAACTGTCCCGATTTCGGGACACCGGTCCAGTAGAGGTTTAATGGTATTGCAGCGTATAGGCCTAACCCTCGTCATCATGCACCTCTGGGTTGGAAAGAAGAGATGGCGACAGTGTTGCAAAGGATAAAGGACACAGTCGCCACCTCTTCTTCCAAACACAGGAAGTTATGTGGGAGAAAGAGGAAGCGCTTTAGGAAGGGCAGCCTCTAGCTGCAGGGGTCTTGAAATGAGTTCTCACCTGCTGCCTTGCGTGTCGTACTGTCTCATGTTCTTGATGAAGTGGACCTTCTTCACAGGGCGGGGTCTAGGAGAGCCTGACAGGTTACGAGTCCGACTGTAGGGGGAAGAAGGGGGAGGGGGAGGGGGGTGGGGGGGATGGGAGGGATGGGGGATATGAGGGGGAGGGGGTGGGGGGGATGAGGGGGATGGAGGTGTGGGGATGAGGGGTTTGGGGGAGTGGGGTGAGGGGGGTGGGGATGAGGGGAGATGAGGGGGATGAGGGAGGAAGGGAGAGAGAGGGAAGTACAGTTAGTCATGAAACACAGACACAAGCCACTTCCCAGTTTCCCAACAGCCATTAATCATCATAGTAAACGAAACTGCTAATGACATTGGCTCAACCCTAGACAATCACAGCTCAAACCAAGCCTTTGTTACTGTAATGAAACGTATGCAGCGAGCAGTGAAAGTGAACCTGTGATCACTGTGTGTGTTTCCTGGGGGGAGGAGTCAACCTGTGATCACTGTGTGTTCCCTGGGGGGAGAAGTCAACCTGTGATCACTGTGTGTTCCCTGGGGGGAGAAGTCAACCTGTGATCACTGTGTGTTCCCTGGGGGGAGAAGTCAACCTGTGATCACTGTGTGTTCCCTGGGGGGAGAAGTCAACCTGTGATCACTGTGTGTTCCCTGGGAGGAGAAGTCAACCTGTGATCACTGTGTGTTCCCTGGGGGGAGAAGTCAACCTGTGATCACTGTGTGTGTTCCCTGGGGGGAGAAGTCAACCTGTGATCACTGTATGTGTTCCCTGGGGGGAGAAGTCAACCTGTGATCACTGTGTGTTTCCTGGGGGGAGAAGTCAACCTGTGATCACTGTGTGTTTCCTGGGGGGAGAAGTCAACCTGTGATCACTGTCTTCAGTCACTATCACCTTTCATTTCACTATAGATCTCTCTCCTCTCTCTTTGGTCACAAATCTGTTTTTGTTCACTAACACTGTGAGAAGATGGTCTGAGGTTGAGCTTTCAAACTGCATTAGGTTACACTACATGACCATTAGTATGTGGACACCCCTTCAAGTTAGTGGATTCAGCAATTTCAGCCACACCCATTGCTGACAGGTGTATAAACTGGAGCACACAGCCATGCAATCTCCATAGACAAACAGGCAATCTCCATAGACAAACAGGCAATCTCCATAGACAAACTGGGGGCTGTTTTTCATTGCTAGGCCCCTTAGTTCCAGTGAAGGGAAATCTTAACGCTACAGCATACAATGACATTCTAGACGATTCTGTGCTTCCAACTTTGTGGAAACTGTTTGGGGAAGGCCCTTTTGTGTTTCGGCATGACAATGCCCCCGTGCACAAAGCGAGGTCCATACAGAAATGGTTTGTTGAGATCGGTGTGGAAGAACTTGACTTTAATTTTGAGGGTGACTCCAAATCCAGACCTCCATGGGGTTGATACATTTGATTTCCATTGATAATTTTCGTGTGATTTTGTTTTCAACACATTCAACTATGTAAAGAAAAAAGTATTTAGTAAGATTATTTCATTCATTCAGATCTAGGATGTGTTGTTTAAGTGTTCCCTTTATTTTTTGAGCAGTGTACAAGGACTGAATGTTTATTGGAGTAATTCAAACCAGATATGAGCCACGTGAGAAACAGTGAATAAGAAAACGCTGTGTTTAGATTTTAGTAGAAATCTGTGGCTGTGCTTATGGTGCTGATGTCACAGTGGTTATCATCTAAACCTAAGTTACATAAGAGTAGAGTCTCTCTCTCTCTCTCTCTCTCTCTCTCTCTCTCTCTCTCTCTCTCTCTCTCTCTCTCTCTCTCTCTCTCTCTCTCTCTCTCTCTCTCTCTCTCTCTCTCTCTCTCTCTCTCTCTCTCTCTCTCTCTCTCTCTCTCTCTCTCTCTCTCTCTCTCTCTCTCTCTCTCTCCTCTCTCTCTCCTCTCTCTCCTCTCTCTCCGCTCTCTCTCTCCGCTCTCTCTCTGTCCCCTCTGAGAAAGTAACGGAACAGATTTGAGCCACACGCTTCAGGCAGGGAACCAGGGCAAAAACAACTTATGTTTGGAATGACAACTATTACACAACCGTCCCCTCCACTCCTCCTCTCTCTCTCCATCCTCCCCTCTCTCTCCACCCTCCCCTCTCTCTCCATCCTCCCCTCTCTCTCCACCCTCCCCTTCTCTCCACCCTCCCCTTCTCTCCATCCTCCCCTCTCTCTCCATCCTCCCCTCTCTCTCCATCCTCCCCTCTCTCTCCATCCTCCCCTCTCTCTCCACCCTCCCCTCTCTCTCCATCCTCCCCTTCTCTCCATCCTCCCCTCTCTCTCTCCATCCTCCCCTCTCTCTCCATCCTCCCCTTCTCTCCATCCTCCCCTTCTCTCCATCCTCCCCTCTCTCTCCATCCTCCCCTCTCTCTCCATTCACCCCTCTCCATCCTCCCCTTCTCTCCATCTCTCCATACTTCTCTCCCTCCCTCCCCCCCCCCCCCCCCTCCCTCCCTCCCTCCCTCCCTCTCTCCATCAATCTCCCATTTCTCCCTCTCTTCTCTCATCCCTGTCTCCATTTAACCAGTAGTCTCTATCTGGTGGTTTTTGGGTCCAGCGTTTAGTCTAAATGCAGTGGAGGGAGGGAGAGACTCAAACCAGATGTTTATCTCCCTCTACTTGCAGATGTGATCAGCCTCCAAGGGGCCTGATGTGCTTGCATCACTCTTTTTCTTTACCCCTCTCCCTCTATCCCTCCCTCTATCTCTTTCTCCCTGACCAATCAATCCACAGTAAGCCAACTCTTCCCCAACCCCCCAAATAAACTAGAAAATAAAGAGAGTGAGAAATAAGAACATTGAATCTCTTTGGGTGCTATTACAGCTGGGCAGCTTGAGGCAGCAACCCTCCTATTACAGCTGAGTAGCTTGAGGCAGCAGCAGCTTGAGGCAGCAGCCCTCCTATTACAGCTGGGCAGCTTGAGGCAGCAGCCCTCCTATTACAGCTGGGTAGCTTGAGGCAGCAGCCCTCCTATTACAGCTGGGTAGCTTGAGGCAGCAGGCTCTGTAGCTCAATTGGTAGAGCATGGCGTTTGTAACGCCAGGGTAGTGGGTTCGATCCCCGGGACCACCCATACGTAAAAATGTATGCACGCATGACTGTAAGTCGCTTTGGATAAAAGCGTCTGCTAAATGGCATATTATATTATATATTATTGAGGCTGCAGCCCTCCTATTACAGCTGGGTAGCTTGAGGCAGCAGCCCTCCTATTACAGCTGGGTAGCTTGAGGCAGCAGCCCTCCTATTACAGCTGGGTAGCTTGAGGCAGCAGCCCTCCTATTACAGCTGGGTAGCTTGAGGCAGCAGCCTTCCTATTACAGCTGGGTAGCTTGAGGCAGCAGCCCTCCTATTACAGCTTGGTAGCTTGAGGCTGCAGCCCTCCCATTACAGCTGGGTAGCTTGAGGCATCAGCAGCTTGAGGCAGCAGCCCTCCTATTACAGCTGGGTAGCTTGAGGCAGCAGCCCTCCTATTACAGCTGGGTAGCTTGAGGCAGCAGCAGCTTGAGGCAGCAGCCCTCCTATTACAGCTGGGCAGCTTGAGGCAGCAGCCCTCCTATTACAGCTGGGTAGCTTGAGGCAGCAGCAGCTTGAGGCAGCAGCTCTCTTATTACAGCTGGGAAGCTTGAGGCAGCAGCCCTCCTATTACAGCTGAGTAGCTTGAGGCAGCCCTCCTGTTACAGCTGGGTAGCTTGAGGCAGCAGCCCTCCTATTACAGCTGGGTAGCTTGAGGCAGCAGCCCTCCTATTACAGCTGGGTAGCTTGAGGCAGCAGCCCTCCTATTACAGCTGGGTAGCTTGAGGCAGCAGCCCTCCTATTACAGCTGGGTAGCTTGAGGCAGCAGCCCTCCTATTACAGCTGAGTAGCTTGAGGCAGCAGCCCTCCTATTACAGTTAGAATTTTGTAACGTTAGTTACTTATTGTTATCGATCAAAAATAACAAACATCCTGGCATTGACAACTTAGCTGGAAAGCTTTTTTTTTGGTCATTTAGCAGACACTCTTATCCAGAGCGACTTACAGGAGCAATTAGGGTTAAGTGCCTTGCTCAAGGGCACATCAACAGATTTTTCACCTATTCGGCTTGGGGATTAGAACCAGCGACCTTTCGGTTATTGGCACACCGCTCTTAACCACTAAGCTACCTGCCGCCCTCTCTGAAACCCTTAACAAGGAGTTGCAGTCCGTTTTGGAATGGGTGGCCAGTAATAAACTGGTCCTGAACATCTCTAAAACTTAGAGCATTGTATTTCACAGTCCCCAAATCCAGAACAAATTCAAGAAGGCGTACAGTATTATCTAGAGCCATTATTGCATGGAACTCTCGTCCATCTCATATTGCTCAAATGAACAGCAAACCTGGTTTTAAAAAAACCCCAGATAAAGCAACACCTAACGGCACAACACCTCTCCCCTATTTGACCTAGATATTGTGTGTTTGTATTGATATGTAGGCTACGTGTGCCATTTTTTAGTTCTGTCCTTGTATTTAGTTCTGTCCTTGAGCTGTTCTTGTCTATGAATGTTCTGTATTATGTCATGTTTCATGTTCTGTGTGGACCCCAGGAAGAGCAGCTGCTGCTTTCGGAACAGCTAATGGGGATCCTAATAAAATACCAATACCAACAGAACTGAACTGGCCTTTTTTGGGCAGACTGTTGTGTTTTCATGTGTGATTTTCTGGTATGTTTTTTTTGCGACAAAAAAGGAATAGAGTTGGAGAAACAGCCGGATAGAATATTGCTTTGTAAATGTAGGGTTTTGGAGTCAGATTGAAGAAGACATTCCCCTACTTTCCAATGTAAAGTTACAGAAGGCCCTTTTTTCAATGCAAATATCAACTCTCATCTCTAAAGAAAATTGAATTAGTCCTCTATCATGTCCTTATCTCTTTATTTAAGATGTAGGCGTCCTTCCTAACTCAGTTGCCGGAGAGGAAGGAAACTGCTCAGGGATTTCACCATGAGGCCAATGGTGACTTTAAAACAGTTACACAGTTTAATGGCTGTGATAGGTGAAAACTGAGGATGGATCAACAACATTGTAGTTACTCCACAATACTAACCTAAATGAGAGAGTGAAAAGAAGGAAGCCTGTATAGAATACAAATATTCCAAAACTTGCATCCTGTTTTCAATAAGGCTAAAGTAAAACTGCAAAAAATGTGGCAAAGAAATTAACTTTATGTCCTGAATACAAAGTGTTATGTTTGGGGGTAAATCCAACACAACACATCACTGAGTACCACTCTTCATATTTTCAAGCATGGTGTTGGCTGCATCATGTTATGGGTATGCTTGTCATCGGCAAGGACTAGGGAGTTTTTTAGGATAAAAAGAAACAGAATAGAGCTAAGCACTGGCAAAATCCTAGTGGAAAAACTGGTTGTCTCCTTTCCAACAGACACTGGGAGACAAATTCACCTTTCAGCAGGACAATAACCTAAAACACAAGGCCAAAATATACACTGGAGTTGCTTACCAAGACAACATTAAATCAGCTTGAAAATGGCTAGCAATGATCAACAACCAACTTGACAGAGCTTGAAGAATTTAAAAAAGAATAATGTGCAAATATTGAACAATCCAGGTGTGCAAAGCTCTTAGAGACTTATACTCAGAAAGACTCACAACTGTAATCGCTGCCAAAGGTGATTCTAACATGTATTGACTCAGGGTTGAACACTTATGTAATCAAGATATATTACTGTTTTATTTATTTTGATATTTTTTGTTGTAATTTTTCTTCCACTTTGACATTACAGAGTATTTTGTGTAGATCGTTGACAAAAAAATGACAATTACATTCATTTTAATCCCACCTTGTAACACAACAAAATGTGGAAAGAGGTCAAGAGGTGTGAATACTTTCTGAAGGCGCTGTAAGTCATCTCTCTCTTCCTTCTCTATCCTCTCCTCTCCTCCTATTATCCGCTGTGCTCAAACTAGATTAGAGAAGATTTCAAGAGAAATTTCAAAAGGCGATTATTTATAGCTGTAACCCTAAGACATTCTTCCTCTTTATTCTCTATCTCTCTCTGTAGACTCACTCTACCCCTTCTCTCTTTACCTATCAACCTCCTCTCCCCTTCACTCTCTTTCCCTCCCCCATCCCCCCTCTCCCTCCCCCATCCCCCCATCCCCCCTCTCCCTCCCCCCTCTCCCATCCCCCACCCCCCCTCCCTCTCTCTGTTGTTTTTAAATCAGTGGTACTGAGCTGACTGGGGATCATTGTGCTGATCTTGGTTCAAGGTTTTCAGGGGCAGGCAGCCGTCAATCAGGGCTGTGACATCACCGTCCAGAGCTTTAACTTTAAATACCTTTAAATCCTTAGCTAGCCTGTAGCTTGTACTCCCCAGTGGCGCAGTGCTAGCTGTGCCACTAGAGATCCTGGTTCGAATCCAGGCTCTGTCGTAGCCGGCCGTGACCGGGAGACCCATGGGGCGGCACACAATTGGCCCAGCGTCGTCCAGGGTAGGGGAGGGAATGGCCGGCAGGGGATGTAGCTCAGTTGGTAGAGCATGGCGTTTGCAACGCCAGGGTTGTGGGTTCGATTCCCACGGGGGGGTATGAAAAAAATGTATATATATAATAAAAAAAGTAATGTATGCACTAACTGTAAGTCACTCTGGATAAGAGCGTCTACTAAAATGTAAAATGTAGCGCTAGGCTAGGCTACCTTTATGAGTGCTAGCTTCACTGCCCCTAGTTGTTGATGTGGTGCCCTTTACCACTGCTGTGTAGCACTAGACCAGCTGTTACAGTAGCCGCTAGCTGCTAGCTTAATCAGTACTGTGCCCTTGATGGGTGCCCTCCCCCTAGGACTGTTGCTATAAAACTTTACTGGTTGCTGATTGGTGGCCTCTGACACCAGGCGCAGTATGACACAGCCTAGCTAGGGCATAACAGAACCTGGTCAGGTTCACTAACACTGCTATCCAGGTTGGGGTGTTCAGGGACAGTCACCCGGGTGTTCAGGGACAGTCATCCGGGTGTTCAGGGACAGTCACCCGGGTGTTCAGGGACAGTCATCCAGGGACAGGGACAGTCACCCGGGTGTTCAGGGACAGTCATCCGGGTGTTCAGGGACAGTCATCCGGGTGTTCAGGGACAGTCACCCGGGTGTTCAGGGACAGTCATCCGGGTGTTCAGGGACAGTCATCCAGCTCCTCCCAGTACAGTAAAAATACACACGGGTGAAAGGCGGAGCCGTCTTGACTTTTCTCTTCGGTCATGACTCACGGCCTACACACCCTTACTGTGGTCACATTTTAATGCTTTTAAATGACCTCTAGTTCCCTGTCTACCAAAGGTTTTACAACATGATGGAAATGGGTTGTGTGTGGTTTATAAACACGCCATGGTAGAATAGTGGGAATCGGTGACTGGTGTCAGTGTGGAAGCGAGGCTTAGTAACATCCTCTGATGCTGATGGGAGATCTACTGCTAATAAAGGCTGACTGCCAATACACAGACATACAGAGGATAGCTTACAGCTGAGGAAGGAAGATACTGTACTGTGCTGTACTGTGCGTGTGCGTGTGTGTGCGTGTGTGTGCGTGTGTGTGTGTGTGCGCGTGTGTGGGCTACAGGCTTGTATCTATGGTATTGTGTTTCCAACTCTGATAATGATAGAAATTATGTACATTCTACTACAGTATTATCAACAGTTGACTGGCTGGCTGGCTGACTGGCTGGATGACTGGCTGACTGACTGGCTGACTGGCTGGCTGGCTGGCTGACTGGCTGGATGACTGGCTGGCTGGCTGGCTGGCTGACTGGCTGGATGACTGGCTGACTGGCTGGCTGACTGGCTGGCTGACTGGATGACTGACTGGATGACTGGCTGGATGACTGGCTGGCTGACTGGCTGGCTGACTGGATGACTGACTGGATGACTGGCTGGATGACTGGCTGGATGACTGGCTGACTGGCTGGATGACTGGATGACTGGCTGGCTGGCTGGCTGACTGGCTGGCTGACTGGATGACTGGCTGGATGACTGGCTGGATGACTGGCTGACTGGCTGGATGACTGGCTGGATGACTGGCTGGCTGACTGGCTGACTGGCTGACTGGCTGGATGACTGGCTGGCTGACTGGCTGGCTGACTGGATGACTGACTGGATGACTGGCTGGATGACTGGCTGGATGACTGGCTGACTGGCTGGATGACTGGATGACTGGCTGGATGACTGGCTGGCTGGCTGGCTGACTGGCTGGCTGACTGGATGACTGGCTGGATGACTGGCTGGATGACTGGCTGACTGGCTGGATGACTGGCTGGATGACTGGCTGGCTGACTGGCTGACTGGCTGACTGGCTGGATGACTGGCTGGATGACTGGATGACTGGCTGGATGACTGGATGACTGGCTGGATGACTGGCTGACTGACTGGCTGGATGACTGGCTGACTGGCTGGCTGACTGGCTGGCTGGATGACTGGCTGGATGACTGGCTGGATGACTGGCTGGATGACTGGCTGGCTGGATGACTGGATGACTGGCTGACTGGCTGGATAACTGGCTGGATGACTGGCTGACTGGGACAAATTGAACCCAACCCCATTCCCAACGGAAATGACAATCCTATTGTATTAGCATCGCATAATAGTGATTAGGATTAACCATCACTACTAATATTACCTGCTGTTTACCTACCTGGCTCCTACGGCAGTATTCTTGTGGATTGGGACACGGCACAGCCTTCTGACTATGACAAATTGAAACCCAACCGCCAACCCAATCTCATTTGAAACGTAAATTACAATTTGTTTTGTATTAGCATTGCGCGATGACTATAATCACAGATGAACGATCCCTAGCCTAATATGTTCCTATTTTTTTGGGGGGGGGGGTTGAATGTTGACTGGCATCAATTAAGAGACATTATCCCATTTAGTGGGAACATTGCAGACTGAGAATTCCAGGCAGAGACCACGTCTGCATCCCAAATGGAAGCCTATTCCCTATGGGCCCTGGTCAAAAGTAGTGCACTACATAGGGAATAGGGTACCATTCTCTGGTCTAAAGTAGTGCACTACATAGGGAATAGGGTACCACTTGGGATGTTCGCTACATGAACATCTGGCTAGGGTCATGAGAACACAGTGACATGTCATCTCATTTCAGATAAACTCTGTTACATAGTCTAGATTGTTTTTGTTTTTGTTCCAAATGCCAGTTGGCCTATGGTTCTTACAGACAAGACTCTATTGGACGGGCAGGCCTGTATTAGGAGAAAAAGGAACCATGTACGTTATGTGTCCCGGAACGGCTATCTGTTAGCAGATAGACAGATTACATATTGTGTTTAGCAGGCGAAAGGCTGGGGCTGTGTGTGTGTGTGTGTGTGTGTGTGTGTGTGTGTGTGTGTGTGTGTGTTGTTTATACAGGAGTTCATTAATTTGTGTCTGGAGACAGACAACAGCCTGGGTAAGAGAGGGGGGTAGAGCCGAGCAGAGGACAGAGGCTTGTCAACGTGGGTTATACTGCTTTCACATAGGATTTAAGGCATAGCCGCAGGAAGTATTTTGGGGTGGGGGGGGTGCTGCGTTTTTTTTTTGTCGACGGGTGCCTGGACAATTATTTTGGCTGGCGTTGCAGACGGCTGTATCGGTCCGTTAATACAGGACTATTAAAAAGGCCCAGTCTACTACTTTTGTGAAAAAAAATCTGTTTATATGACCCCCTTACAAACAGGCCCATTTTTACCACAAACACCTTTTATACCTCCCATGTGCATGCCGGCATGCTGGAAACTAGTGGTAGTAGTGGTGTGCAGATGTAGGTGGGCATTTGTGGTACTGACTCAAAACTAAATGAAAAGTCACATCAACATAAACAAACAAACAAACAAAAAAAAGTATGATAATAAATTACCTTTTTACCCAGCATGCTCTACTGCAGGTACCGTTGTTGGAATTGTTTTTAATATCTGTGTTTTTGAATTATACATTGAGTGATTGATTGATTGATTAATCTTATGCTACACAAAGATAAATAACATACATTTTTCACAACGAATCCAAATCATTTAGTTAGATTTTTTTGCACCCGTTACTGAAATGATTGTTCCAGTTTAAATGGCTTAGGTAGTCTCCTCAGACTGTTCCTAACCCTGGCAATCATTATGAACGCAAGTTGCGGTGTGACAAAAAAAATCCAACTGTTGGATGTCCTAACTCTGGCTGGATTACAATAGGAATTACACATCACTTTGCAAACCAGCCTAATGCGACTTGCAGGTAGGGTTCCAAAATTCTGGTAAACTTCCCAGGTTTTCCAGAAATCCCAGTTGGAAGATTCCTGGAAATCATTCAAACCAGGTTTTTGTTTTTTTATCTGGTGTTTTTTGGGAAAGTTACCGGACTTTTGCAGGCCTGATGTGGCCTGTAAACCATGAGTTTCAGGCCACTGTATCAGGGTGAAGCTAGGCCTCAAAATAAAGCCTTATGAGATATGTCATGTGTCATAAAGAGTTGAATTCTAATTATAATATTAGCCTAGGAACTTGATTGGTGAAGGCCACAGGACTAAAAATTAACGTCTCTGTCACTAAAAAATACAGTCATGGGTGGTAACTAACACAGTCATGGGTGGTAGCTAACACAGTCATGGTGGTAACTCCAACACAGTCATGGGTGGTAATTCTAACACAGTCATGGGTGGTAACTAACACAGTCATGGGTGGTAACTAACACAGTCATGGGTGGTAACTAACACAGTCATGGGTGGTAACTAACACAGTCATGGGTGGTAACTAACACAGTCATGGGTGGTAACTAACACAGTCATGGGTGGTAACTAACACAGTCATGGGTGGTAACTAACACAGTCATGGGTGGTAACTAACACAGTCATGGGTGGTTACTAACACAGTCATGGGTGGTAACTAACACAGTCATGGGTGGTAAATAACACAGTCATGGGTGGTAACTAACACAGTCATGGGTGGTAACTAACACAGTCATGGGTGGTAACTCTACAATTCACTCGAAAAGGCAAGCCACACTGGGAAATTATACTGGGGCGTTATTTTTTATTATTATTATTTGCTGATAGAACTCAAATCTGGGCTGCCTACAGTGACTATCAGTTTGAGTAATGACTACAAAATCACTAAGTAACTGTACTGGGATATTTCAAACAGCTAATGGTGTTTCACCAGATAAAATGCTATTTTACAGTAAACAAATTGACAACAGACTTTCAGCACGCTTTTAGGGAAGGACATTCAACAAGCACAGCACTTACACAAATTACTGATGATTGGCTGAGAGAAATTGATGATAAAAAGATTGTGGGGGCTGTTTTGTTAGACTTCAGTGCGGCTTTTGACATTATCGATCACAGTCTGTTGCTGGAAAAACACATGTGTTATGGCTTTACACCCCCTGCTATAATGTGGATAAAGAGTTACCTGTCTAACAGAACACAGAGGGTGTTCTTTAATGGAAGCCTCTCCAACATAATCCAGGTAGAATCAGGAATTTGAGTAAAGCCAGTGTGTCTATGTATGCGGATGACTCAACACTATACACGTCAGCTACTACAGCGACTGAAATGACTGCAACACTTAACAAAGAGTTGCAGTTAGTTCCGGAATAGGTGGCAAGGAATAAGTTAGTCCCAAATATTTCCAAAACTAAAAGCATTGTATTTGGGACAAATCATTTACTAAACCCTAAACCTCAACTAAATCTTGTAATGAATAATGTGGAAATTGAGCAAGTTGAGGAGACTAAATTGCTTGGAGTAACCCTGGATTGTAAACTGTCATGGTCAAAACATATTGATACAACAGTAGCTAAGATGGGGAGAAGTCTGTCTATAATAAAATAAATTCTTAACAGCACTATCAACAAGGCAGGTCCTACAGGCCCTGGTTTTGTCACACCTAGACTACTGTTCAGTTGTGTGGTCAGGTGCCACAGAGGGACTTAGGAAAATTGCAATTGGCTCAGAACAGGGCAGCACGGCTGACCCTTGGATGTACACAGAGCGCTAACATTAATTTGCATGTCAATCTCTCCTGGCTCAAAGTGGAGGAGAGATTGACTTCATCACTACTTGTATTTGTGAGAGGTATTGACATGTTGAATGCACCGAGCTGTCTGTTTGAACTACTGGCACACAGCTCGGACACCCATGCATACCCCACAAGACATGCCACCAGAGGTCTCTTCACAGTCCCCAAGTCCAGAACAGACTATGGGAGGCGCACAGTACTACATAGAGCCATGACTACATGAAACTCCATTCCACATCAAGTAACTCATGCCAGCAGTAAAATTTGAATTAATAAACAGATAAAAATACACCTCATGGAACAGCGGGGACTGTGAAGCAACACAAACATAGACACAGACACATGCATACAAACACACGATAACATACGTACTATACACACAGATATGTGTTAGTACAGTAGAGGTCTGAGGGCACACACTTAATATGTTGTGAAATCTTTTATGAATGTATTGTAATGTCGTCGAACATCTCATTCCAAAATCATGGGCATTAATATGGAGTTGGTCCTCCCCCTTTGCTGCTATAACAGCCTCCACTCTTCTGGGAAGGCTTTCCACTAGATGTTGGAACATTGCTGAGGGGACTTGCTTCCATTCAGCCACAAGAGCATTAGTGAGGTCGGGCACTGATGTCGGGCGATTAGGCCTGGCTCGCAGTCGGCTTTCCAATTCATCCCAAATGTGTTCGATGGGGTTGAGGTCAGAGCCCTGTGCAGGCCAGTCAAGTTCTTCCACACTGATCTCGACAAATAATTTCTGCATGGACCTCGCTTTGTGCACGGGGGCATTGTCATGCTGAAACAGGAAAGGGCCTTCCCCAAACTGTTGCCACAAAGTTGGAAGCACAGAATCGTCTAGAATGTCATTGTATGCTGTAGAGTTAAGATTTCCCTTCACTGGAACTAAGGGGCCTAACCCGAACCATGAAAAACAGCCCCAGACCATAATTCCTCCTCCACCAAGCTTTTACACTATGCTGTAGGGCAGGTATAATATAATATAATATGCCATTTAGCAGACGCTTTTATCCAAAGCGACTTACAGTCATGCTGCATACATTTTTTTTTTTGTGTATGGGTGGTCCCGGGGATCGAACCCACTACCTTGGCGTAACAAGCGCCGTGCTCTACCAGCTGAGCTACAGAGGACTCCTGTCATCTGCCAAACCCAGATTTGTCCGTCGGACTGCTAGATAGTGAAGCGTGATTTTGTCCTCTGTAGCTCAGCTGGTAGAGCACGGCGCTTGTAACGCCAAGGTAGTGGGTTCGATCCCCGGGACCACCCCATACACAAAAAAAAAAATATGTATGCACGCATGACTGTAAGTCGCTTTGGATAAAAGCGTCTGCTAAATGGCATATTATTATTATATTATCACTGAGCACCGTGGTTGGACGCCCTAATGGGTTATGCAACCAATGCATATGGGTCTGGTAAATGTCTTAAATGGCCGATAAATTAAAATGTTCCCGGTCACGTTGTCCTGCGCCACATTTTCCTGACGGACACCCTGCTTCATACCGTTCCTGTACCATACCGGGATTTACGGTATTACCGGCAGCTTTTCCTGTACCATACCGGGGTTTACGGTATTACCGGCAGCGCACACAAGGGGCACTTTTCCTTTTTATTTTTATTTTTCTTATTGAAACAAATTTAGGCAGCAGGGATCTTGATCCAGGAGGGGATTGATTGTCTCTGCTGTAACTAAGAAGCTTGGTCTTGACGTCTAGCCACTTAGCTAGTAGTAAGTTAAACAAACCAAATGCTGTAGCTATATATATATATATATTATATATATTTTTTCAAACTACCCAGGTATACGGTATATTGGGTATACGACCAAGCCTATTTGTCATATTCTGTGGCGCCCCACTAAATGGTATACTGATAGTTGCCAAGCTGCACAGCGTGGTTTGTAAACAAACACACAGCCTAGTCAGTCAGCCGTGTCATTCATTCAGATTAACAGTAGTCAGAAGCAAGTCCGTGTCAATATATATAACAGTACTTCATATTATACTGACTCTGCTTTAAAAGCACACAACCTAACCTCCCTAATGGTGATGCAGTGATACAAGTCACCGGACAAAACCCCTGCATGGATAGGGCAAAGTTGGCATATTCTAGAAGCCCCTATAAACTGTAGACTCCACATAACGTCAACATTTCCACCCCATAGTCTAATAAGTGTGTGTGTGTGTGTGTGTGTCTAATCAGTGTGTGTGTGTGTGTGGGGGGGGGGGGGTTGTTAAACTATTGCTATTCACAGTACTTGTGCCTATTTGTTTTAATGAACAGACAATCCACCACAATCACCTTTAGTATAATAGACTGCAGGCTATAACAATACTGTAGAGTTTTGTAGAGAAAATGGCTGTTGACTGTGTGGTGCGAGGACAACAACCTCTCCCTCAACGTGACCAAGACAAAGGAGATGATTGTGGACTAAAGGGGGGATAAAAAAGAGGACTGAGCACGCCCCCCATTCTCATCGACGGGGCTGTAGTGGAGCAGGTTGAGAGCGTCAAGTTCCTTGGTGTCCACATCACCAACGAACTATCATGGTCCAAACACCCCAAGACAGTCGTGAAGAGGGCACGACAAAGCCTATTCCCACTCAGGAGACTGAAAATATTTGGCATGGGTCCTCAGATCCTCAAAAAGTTATACAGCTGCACCATCGAGAGCATCCTGACTGGTTGCATCACTGCCTGCTATGGCAACTGCTCGGCCTCCGACCGCAAGGCACTACAGAGGGTAGTGCGTACGGCCCAGTACATCACTGGGGCCAAGCTTCCTGCCATCCAGGACCTCTATACCAGGCGGTGTCAGAGGAAGGCCCTAAAAATTGTCAAAGACTCCCTAGTCATAGACTGTTCTCTCTGCTACCGCACAGCAAGCGGTACCGGAACGCCAAGTCTAGGTCCAAAAGGCTTCTCAACAGCTTCTACCCCCAAGCCATAAGACTCCTGAACAGCTAATCATGGCTACCCGGACTATTTGCATTTTTTCTTAAAACTGCATTGTTGGTTAAGGGCTTGTAAGTAAGCATTTCACTGTACGGTCTACACCTGTTGTATTCTGCACATGTGGCAAATACAATTTTGATTTGATTTGACCATGGCTAATTATTTTAATAGTCTTTCAGTTTTTATTGTTATTCTTTTGTTTTTTTATCCTCGTAAATATTTATGTTTTTATTTTCATTGTTTAAAAAAAAAAAAAAATCAGTGAAGCACTTTGTGTTGCATCCATGTCTGAAATGTGCTATAGAAATAAAGCTTGATTTGATATGATTTATGAAGTAGTGATTAACCTAATGCAGGGCTTCTTTTGAGTAACTGAAGATGACCTGGCTGCTGCTCTTTGTTATTATCATTTAGCCTACTGCAATTGCTATTCACATGGTACAAGTCGTAACTTGTTCCTAATCTACCACAATCAAAATAATAAGCAGCCAATCCACCAGTTACCCTTTGTAGAGGAAATTACAGTTGCGTAACTACACTTTTAAAGCAAGAAATTAAACTCAGCACTGTATTGTGTGACTAAAATGTAAAATGTATTGCCCAAATACAGGGCTTCTTTCAGCTGAACTGACCTGGATGGTTGCTTGTTACATGATAGCCTCATAACAACGTAACACAGCGAGTTAAAATGAGACAATATAACCAACTGATGTTTGTTGTGTGGATAAAGTGACTTCGCATCAAAGCTCTGATCATGTATCAAGACTCACTCACACGTGGACACAGTTGAAATGACAAGATGAGGGATACAGCCAGGAAGGAGTTGGAGTGAGGTGCGCTCACAAACGATGCCAGACACACAGTTATCACAGAAAACTATGCCTCCAGGACACGAATTACACAGCAATAAACTCACCACCGTCCAGATTCCGAAGTCACCGAATTACAACTCTGAACTGACAGCAATGTGGACGACTTCCGCGGTCCGAGTGGAGTAGTAAGGAGCCCCGAGGGAGAGAGGAGGTTTCCCTGCGAGGAAAACGAGCCTCCTCGCCTCTCCAGAAATACCTCCGTGGTCCCATCATTGAACGAGTCCGAAGGCAGTACGAGGACGGGCGGGACAGTGATCACACCGAGTCTCGGTACGGGGCTAACGTTCCCAACGGCCCCACAGCTCACAGACGTTGGTAGGTTCCCGAAGGTCCCATAGCTACTACTAGATCCCGTTGACATCCCGGCCACTGTCGCTCCGATATCGGCCACCAGGAACTCGCCGTCTCGGCGATGGGGGTCTCGGTTTCCATGGTCTAACGGTTGAACCGGCCGTCCGTCTAGAGAAATGTTACTAAGGAATAAAAGAGCTGCTTGTCTCCTCCGAGAATCCCTACTTTTCCTCAGGTGTTCTTTACGCGGTTTGGACGTACTGCAAGCTGTCAAGGCATCCCACCCGCCGGAGAGAGAACCGGTTCACGCCCCCCTACGGTGTCCATTGGACAGCAGCGACTAATATCTTAAAACGTATTGAACACGGTGAAAGCTGATTGGTCTGTCTTGCTTTTGTAATGAAACCCCCGTTTCAAATGTTTTCCCCCCCTGAGCGCAAGATGTCAAAATGTTTGAGACAATTTGAGAAAAGAGACAATTAATAGCTTTCTAATGGATGCGAATAATGAACTGCAGCTCAGTAGCATATAGGCTATTACATTTGACAATACAAGCTCTTTTCTCAGTAATCCTATAATAATTTCGTAATATCTGTGTTATTAAGGACAAATGCATGAAGGGCTAGGGATAATTAAGCCTACATAGACTATTGAGATATCTGTGACAGATACTAGGCAACATTATTCGAGGATGATAAACCGTGGGAAATGATAAAGTGGAGAGATAATCCGCAAAATCCGTTGTTGATTAATTTCTGCAATGATACTTTGTCCTCAGAGGCACACACGCACATTATTTAAAATCCTTAATACACCATTTTACACAAAAACTGGCTTTTAAATATCTTTACTAAAACATTCTTTATTGCAAAATGTAATATTAACTTCTACTCAAGCTGCCCGTTGTGTAACCAATCATCAGAAACATGGTGAGAAAAACATCCAAACAACCAACATGAGTACTGTCTCTTATTTGATCTCTCTGTGTCCCCAGTGTACACAAAGCCCAGCTTGCCCTGTCTCTGGACTAATTACAGGACACCAGATCAGGCAGGGAGGTGTTCTGGGCACGGGCAACCCTTGGTGATCATAGGCTGTGCAGTCACACAGACAGGCACACACATAAGCACACACATACACTGGCAGCGGCTGTGGCCATGGGGCAGAAGCTAGGGATTCTGGGAAGGTCAGCTGTGCCACCAGGGAGACTTTGTGTGTAAATGTGTGTGTGTGCGTGTGCGTGTGCGTGTGTGCGCCTGTAGGGTTTGCCACAATTGAGAATGTCAGCAGAGCAGTGCTGGATTCTACATAATCTGGACTGGAATTATGCACCCCAGCTAGGAAGCCAGGCAGAATGGGCCTGGGGGTGTGTTTGTGTGTCATGCAGCTTGCTGCTTCAGATTCATGTGCAGCAGAGAGATATCATCCCTCTTTGAGCCTCCGTCCAAAATGGCACCCTTTTCCTATAGTGAGAGCCCTGGTCAAAAGTAGTGCACTATTTAGGGAATAGGGTACAATTTGGGACGTAACCTATATTTCTCTGACTATCACTGTCCTCCTTCTCTTATCAACACCCAGTCTCTATCACTGATCATCACCCCGTCTCTATCACTGATCATCACCCCGTCTCTATCACTGATCATCACCCCGTCTCTATCACTGATCATCCCCCCGTCTCTATCACTGATCATCACCCCGTCTCTATCACTGATCATCACCATGTCTCTATCACTGATCTTCACCCCGTCTCTATCACTGATCATCCCCCCGTCTTTATCACTGATCATCACCATGTCTCTATCACTGATCATCACCCCGTCTCTATCACTGATCATCACCCCGTCTCTATTACTGATCATCCCCGTCTCTATCACTGATCATCCCCCCGTCTCTATCACTGATCATCACCCCGTCTCTATCACTGATCATCACCCTGTCTCTATCACTGATCATCAACATGTCTCTATTACTGATCATCCCCGTCTCTATCACTGATCATCACCCCGTCTCTATCACTGATCATCACCCCGTCTCTATCACTGATCATCACCCCGTCTCTATCACTGATCATCACCCCGTCTCTATCACTGATCATCACCATGTCTCTATCACTGATCATCCCCCCGTCTCTATCACTAATCATCATCCCGTCTCTATCACTGATCATCACCCCGTCTCTATCACTGATCATCACCATGTCTCTATCACTGATCATCACCATGTCTCTATCACTGATCATCCCCCTGTCTCTATCACTGATCATCACCCTGTCTCTATCACTGATCATCACCATGTCTCTATCACTGATCATCACCATGTCTCTATCACTGATCATCCCCCTGTCTCTATCACTGATCATCACCCCGTCTCTATCACTGATCATCACCATGTCTCTATCACTGATCATCACCATGTCTCTATCACTGATCATCACCCCGTCTCTATCACTGATCATCCCCCCGTCTCTATCACTGATCATCACCCTGTCTCTATCACTGATCATCCCCCCGTCTCTATCACTGATCATCACCCCGTCTCTATCACTGATCATCACCATGTCTCTACCACTGATCATCACCCTGTCTCTATCACTGATAATCACCATGTCTCTATCACTGATCATCCCCGTCTCTATCACTGATCATCACCCTGTCTCTATCACTGATCATCACCATGTCTCTATCACTGATCATCACCATGTCTCTATCACTGATCATCCCCCCGTCTCTATCACTGATCATCACCCCGTCTCTATCACTGATCATCACCCTGTCTCTATCACTGATCATCAACATGTCTCTATTACTGATCATCCCCGTCTCTATCACTGATCATCACCCCGTCTCTATCACTGATCATCACCCCGTCTCTATCACTGATCATCCCCCCGTCTCTATCACTGATCATCACCATGTCTCTATCACTGATCATCCCCCCGTCTCTATCACTAATCATCACCCCGTCTCTATCACTGATCATCACCCCGTCTCTATCACTGATCATCACCATGTCTCTATCACTGATCATCACCATGTCTCTATCACTGATCATCCCCCTGTCTCTATCACTGATCATCACCCTGTCTCTATCACTGATCATCACCATGTCTCTATCACTGATCATCACCATGTCTCTATCACTGATCATCCCCCTGTCTCTATCACTGATCATCACCCCGTCTCTATCACTGATCATCACCATGTCTCTATCACTGATCATCACCATGTCTCTATCACTGATCATCACCCCGTCTCTATCACTGATCATCCCCCCGTCTCTATCACTGATCATCACCCTGTCTCTATCACTGATCATCACCATGTCTCTATCACTGATCATCACCATGTCTCTATCACTGATCATCACCCCGTCTCTATCACTGATAATCACCATGTCTCTATCACTGATCATCCCCGTCTCTATCACTGATCATCACCATGTCTCTATCACTGATAATCACCATGTCTCTATCACTGATCATCCCCGTCTCTATCACTGATCATCACCCCGTCTCTATCACTGATCATCACCATGTCTCTATCACTGATCATCACCATGTCTCTATCACTGATCATCCCCCTGTCTCTATCACTGATCATCACCCTGTCTCTATCACTGATCATCACCATGTCTCTATCACTGATCATCACCATGTCTCTATCACTGATCATCCCCCTGTCTCTATCACTGATCATCACCCCGTCTCTATCACTGATCATCACCATGTCTCTATCACTGATCATCACCATGTCTCTATCACTGATCATCACCATGTCTCTATCACTGATCATCACCCCGTCTCTATCACTGATCATCCCCCCGTCTCTATCACTGATCATCACCCCGTCTCTATCACTGATCATCCCCCCGTCTCTATCACTGATCATCACCCCGTCTCTATCACTGATCATCACCATGTCTCTACCACTGATCATCACCCTGTCTCTATCACTGATAATCACCATGTCTCTATCACTGATCATCCCCGTCTCTATCACTGATCATCACCCTGTCTCTATCACTGATCATCACCATGTCTCTATCACTGATCATCACCATGTCTCTATCACTGATCACCCCCCTGTCTCTATCACTGATCATCACTGTCTCTATCACTGATCATCACCATGTCTCTATCACTGATCATCACCATGTCTCTATCACTGATCATCCCCCTCTCTCTCTCTCTCTCTCTCTCTCTCTCTCTCTCTCTCTCTCTCTCTCTCTCTCTCTCTCTCTCTCTCTCTCTCTCTCTCTCTCTCTCTCTCTCTCTCTCTCTCTCTCTCTCTCTCTCTCTCTCTCTCTCTCTCTCTCTCTCTCTCTCTCTCCCCATCTCTCTCCCCATCTCTCTCCCTCCCTCTCTCCCTTGTTATTCATTAATGCTAGGCGTGGCCCCCAAACCAGGATGCAAATAGCATGAAAATGAGTTGGATCCAAAGGCATGTTGATGCAAAGTGCTTGCTTGCGTCCCAAATGGCACCCTATTCCCTTCATCGTGCACTACTTTTGACCAGGACCCATAGGACTCTGGTCAAAAGTAGTGCACTGCACATATATAGGGGATATGGTGCCATTTGGGACGTAACCCTGTTTGTCAGCAGAACCAGGCAGCGGTCGCTACAGTCTTAGAAAAAAGGGTTCCAAAAGGATTATTCGGCTGTCCCCATAGGAGAACCCTCTGTGGAAAGGGTTCTACCTGGAACCAAAAAGGGTTCTACCTGGAACCAAAAAGGGTTCTTCAAAGGGTTCTCCTATGAAGACAGCCAAAGAACCCTTTTAGGTTCTAGATAGCACCTTTTTTTGTGAATGTATGAGGATTACACAGGGATAAAAGCTTAGGTGTGCATCCCAAATGGCACCCTATTCCCTACATAGTGCACTACTTTAGACCAGAGTCCTATGACTAAATGAGTTAGAGGGACAAAGGAATGTTTAACACTCATTTGGTGATTCACTACGTCCTCAATGAGAGTTAAGCTGCTGATATGGAAACGAAAAGATGGCCCCTCAGCCTCACGACTCAGGTGCCATCTACTGCCGTTGTGCCCTTGCACAAGGCATTTAATCTCCAAACGCTGTGGCTGACCCTGTGGCTGACTCTGTGGCTGACCCTGTGGCTGACCCTGTGCTACTCTCAGTCTCTTGTGTGTGTGTGTGTGTGTGTGTGTGGTGTTCATGATAGTGACTACATTTCTGTTCCACAATGACCCCATCTCCTCCTCACAGATAATAATCCTCCTCCTCAATGTCTCCCTGACACCCCCCCTGCTCTCCCTGCCACCCCCCCTGCTCTCCCTGCCACCCCCCCTGTTCATGTTGGAATCCCAGGGCCTCGATGTCGTGTGTGATGTCACTGATCCTGCGGTTGAAGTCCTGTGAGCCCGAGGGGAGTGACCAACTGTCGTAACCCCGCACGGCCGTTGCCGCCGTACTGCTCATGCTCCGTTTGATCCGGCCAAAGCTGTCCGTCAGAATGCCCCCCTCCCGGATCCCGATGCCTTCTAGGAAGCTCTCGAAGACGCCCACGTCCTTGTCTGGGATGAAGGGACGCATGCCTGGAGGAGAGAGACAGAGAGGAAGACACAGTCAGACTTAGTGCCTGGGGAACAGAGAGGGGAACAGAGAGGGGAACAGAGACGGGAACAGTCATTCCTGGGGAACAGAGACGGGAACAGTCATTCTTGAAGAACAGAGAGTGGAGCAGTCATTCCTGGGGAACAGAGAGTGGAACAGTCATTCCCGGGGAACAGAGAGGGAAACAGCCATTCCTGGGGAACAGAGAGGGGAACAGTCATTCCCGGGGAACAGAGATGGGAACAGTCAT
Organism: Coregonus lavaretus; assembly: GCF_964263955.1. NCBI lineage: Eukaryota > Metazoa > Chordata > Actinopteri > Salmoniformes > Salmonidae > Coregonus > Coregonus lavaretus. The sequence goes on along the minus strand of NC_140009.1, from coordinate 3,663,863 downwards.
TCCTGGGGAACAGAAAGGGGAACAGTCATTCCTGGGGAGGAGAGATGGGAACAGTCATTCCTGGGGAGGAGACAGGGGAACAGTCATTCCTGGGGAACAGAGAGGGAAACAGTCATTCCTGGGGAACAGAGAGGGAAACAGCCATTCCCGGGGAACAGAAAGGGGAACAGTCATTCCTGGGGAACAGAAAGGGGAACAGTCATTCCTGGGGAGGAGACAGGGGAACAGTCATTCCTGGGGAACAGAGAGGGGAACAGTCATTGGTATGGGACGAGACACAAGGTTATAGCTGGTGTTAAGGTTACGGACTAGACAAGGTTATAGCTGGGGTTAAGGTTAGGGACTAGACAAGGTTATAGCTGGGGTTAAGGTTAGGGACTAGACACAAGGTTATAGCTGGGGTTAAGGTTAGGGACTAGACAAGGTTATAGCTGGGGTTAAGGTTAGGGACTAGACAAGGTTATAGCTGGGGTTAAGGTTAGGGACGAGACACAAGGTTATAGCTGGGGTTAAGGTTAGGGACTAGACAAGGTTATAGCTGGGGTTAAGGTTAGGGACTAGACAAGGTTATAGCTGGGGTTAAGGTTAGGGACTAGACAAGGTTATAGCTGGGGTTAAGGTTAGGGACTAGACAAGGTTATAGCTGGGGTTAAGGTTAGGGACGAGACACAAGGTTATAGCTGGGGTTAAGGTTAGGGACTAGACAAGGTTATAGCTGGGGTTAAGGTTAGGGACTAGACAAGGTTATAGCTGGGGTTAAGGTTAGGGACTAGACAAGGTTATAGCTGGGGTTAAGGTTAGGGACTAGACAAGGTTATAGCTGGGGTTAAGGTTAGGGACTAGACAAGGTTATAGCTGGGGTTAAGGTTAGGGACTAGACAAGGTTATAGCTGGGGTTAAGGTTAGGGACTAGACAAGGTTATAGCTGGGGTTAAGGTTAGGGACTAGACAAGGTTATAGCCAGCCCACAGCTGGTGACCAGTGCTGCTGAATGAATGAACATACCTGGGAAATGACAGGAAGATGGGAAGCTTAGTGTGTCTTATGATATCTGTGTGTCTTAGTGTATCTGTGTGTCTTAGTGTGTCTTAGGGTATCTGTGTGTTTTAGTGTATCTTAGTGTATCTGTGTGTCTTAGTGTATCTGTGTGTCTTAGTGTGTCTTAGGGTATCTGTGTGTTTTAGTGTATCTTAGTGTGTCTTAGGATATCTGTGTGTCTTAGTGTGTCTTAGTGTATCTATGTGTCTTAGTGTGTCTTAGGGTATCTGTGTGTTTTAGTGTGTCTTAGGATATCTGTGTGTTTTAGTGTGTCTTAGGATATCTGTGTGTTTTAGTGTATCTTAGTGTGTCTTAGTGTGTCTTAGGATATCTGTGTGTTTTAGTGTGTCTTAGTGTATCTGTGTGTCTTAGTGTGTCTTAGGGTATCTGTGTGTTTTAGTGTGTCTTAGTGTGTCTTAGGATATCTGTGTGTCTTAGTGTATCTGTGTGTCTTAGTGTGTCTTAGTGTATCTGTGTGTCTTAGTGTGTCTTAGGATATCTGTGTGTTTTAGTGTGTCTTAGGATATCTGTGTGTCTTAGTGTGTCTTAGTGTATCTGTGTGTCTTAGTGTGTCTTAGGATATCTGTGTGTCTTAGTGTGTCTTAGTGTATCTGTGTGTCTTAGTGTGTCTTAGGGTATCTGTGTGTTTTAGTGTGTCTTAGTGTGTCTTAGGGTATCTGTGTGTTTTAGTGTGTCTTAGGATATCTGTGTGTTTTAGTGTGTCTTAGGGTATCCAGGTGTCTTTTATACAGGTAATGAGCTGAGATTAGGAGCACACTCTTAAAGGGAGTGCTCCTAATCTCAGTTTGTTACCTGTATAAAAGACACCTGTCCACAGAAGCAATCAATCAATCAGATTCCAAACTCTCCACCATGGCCAAGACCAAAGAGCTCTCCAAAGATGTCAGGGACAAGATTGTAGACCTACACAAGGCTGGAATGGGCTACAAGACCATCGCCAAGCAGCTTGGTGAGAAGGTGACAACAGTTGGTGTGATAATTCGCAAATGGAAGAAACACAAAAGAACTGTCAATCTCCCTTGGCCTGGGGCTCCATGCAAGATCTCACCTCGTGGAGTTGCAATGATCATGAGAACGGTGAGGAATCAGCCCAGAACTACACGGGAGGATCTTGTCAATGATCTCAAGGCAGCTGGGACCATAGTCACCAAGAAAACAATTGGTAACACACTACGCCGTGAAGGACTGAAATCCTGCAGCGCCCGCAAGGTCCCCCTGCTCAAGAAAGCACATATACAGGGCCGTCTGAAGTTTGCCAATGAACATCTGAATGATTCAGAGGAGAACTGGGTGAAAGTGTTGTGGTCAGATGAGATCAAAATCGAGCTCTTTGGCATCAACTCAACTCGCCGTGTTTGGAGGAGGAGGAATGCTGCCTATGACCCCAAGAACACCATCCCCACCGTTAAACATGGAGGTGGAAACATTATGCTTTGGGGGTGTTTTTCTGCTAAGGGGACAAGACAACTTCACCGCATCAAAGGGACGATGGACGGGGCCATGTACCGTCAAATCTTGGGTGAGAACCTCCTTCCCTCAGCCAGGGCATTGAAAATGGGTTGTGGATGGGTATTCCAGCATGACAATGACCCAAGGCAACAAAGGAGTGGCTCAAGAAGAAGCACATTAAGGTCCTGGAGTGGCCTAGCCAGTCTCCAGACCTTAATCCCATAGAAAATCTGTGGAGGGAGCTGAAGGTTCGAGTTGCCAAACGTCAGCCTCGAAACCTTAATGACTTGGAGAAGATCTGCAAAGAGGAGTGGGACAAAATCCCTCCTGAGATGTGTGCAAACCTGGTGGCCAACTACAAGAAACGTCTGACCTCTGTGATTGCCAACAAGGGTTTTGCCACCAAGTACTAAGTCATGTTTTGCAGAGGGGTCAAATACTTATTTCCCTCATTAAAATGCAAATCAATTTCTAACACGTTTTACATTAGTTTTTCTGGATTTTGTTGTTGTTATTCTGTCTCTCACTGTTCAAATAAACCTACCATTAAAATTATAGACTGATCATGTCTTTGTCAGTGGGCAAACGTACAAAATCAGCAGGGGATCAAATACTTTTTCCCTTCACTGTATGTATGTATATGCATGTGTATATATATACATATGCGAGAAAAAAACGAAAAAAAAACATATGGGGGATTGGAAGTGATGCAGACAATTACATTGATGGAAGTTACAATCTATCTGCAATATTAAAGCTGATCTACCCCCCACATTTCTTTTAATTAAAAATAAAATACACAAACACTATCTCTCTCGCTCTCCCTCTCTCTCTGTTTGCTCTATAACCTGTTAGTTCATATGCCTTGACACCGTGATTAATAGGCCTAAAGGCCGAGACAATGAGAAGACACAGTGGCAGAATAAATTCAACCACACCTTTGTTTTTATCACAACACCGGAGAGCAACCTCTGTCCGAGGACGTCCACAAAGCATATTGTGTGTAACAAACAGTTACGTGACCTACAGCATGGTTAAGCAAGTTCATGTTTCCGACATTTTCAGACTACTAAACAACTATTGATTTAGTCCAATCAACGTAAGCTAAATATGACGTAGCTGTCCATGGTTCTGATTTCACTGTGTGGTATTTTTGGTATTATTGGTATTTTATCAGGATCCCCATTAGCTGTTGTGAAAGCAGCAGCTACTCTTCCTGGGGTCCACACAGAACATGAAACATGACATAATACAGAACATTCATAGACAAGAACAGCTCAAGGACAGAACTACATGCATTTTAAAAACGGCACACGTAGCCTACATATCAGTACATACACACAAACTATCTAGGTCAAAAAGGGGAGAGGCGCTGTGCCGTGATGTGTTGCTTTATCTGTTTTTTGAAACCAGGTTTGCTGTTTATTTGAGCAATATGAGATGGAAGGGAGTTCCATGCAATAATGGCTCTATATAATACTGTACGCTTTCTTGAATTTGTTCTGTATTTGGGGACTGTGAAAAGACCACTGGTGGCATGTCTGGTGGGGTAAGTGTGTGTGTCAGAGCTGTGTGTAAGCTGACTACGCAAACAATTTGGGATTTTAAACACATTCATGTTTCTTAAAGAAAGAAGAAGTGATGCAGTCAGTCTCTCCTCAACTCTTAGCCAAGAGAGACTGGCATGCATAGTATTTATATCAGCCCTCTGATTACAATGAAGAGCAAGACGTGCCGCTCTGTTCTGGGCCAGCTGCAGCTTAACTAGGTCTTTCTTTGCAGCACTCGACCACATGACTGGACAATAATCAAAGATAAGACAAAACTAGAGCCTGCAGACCTTGCTTTTTGGAGTGCGGTGTCAAAAAAGCAGAGCATCTCTTTATTACGGACAGACCTCTCTGGTTCCCCTGGGTTCCCCCATTTTGTTTATAAATGAATGTACATAACATTGCATTGCTAAAATACTAGTTCTGTGACATTGGTAAAGCTATGGAGATTTGACGTAATAACTCGAGGTCTCGCCACACCTTTATGTGTGTGTGTGTGTGTGTGTGTGTGTGTGTGTGTATGTGTGTGCGTGCGTGTTATCCTACCCAGGAGCAGGAACTTCCTGTTGTCTCCATAAAGCTGTAGCAGGTCAGAACAGAACACATCAATGGGAGATCCCAGCCTGTACTCTCTCAACAGCAGGGCAAATTGCTGGAGCTCCTGAGGACTCAGCTTGCTCCTTAGCTGGGTGGTACAGTGGAAGAGAGGGGACAAACACAGGTTACAGGGGGGACATTACAGAGGAAGAGAGGGGACAAACACAGGTCACAGGGGGACATTACAGAGGAAGAGAGGGGACAAACACAGGTCACAGGGGGACATTACAGAGGAAGAGAGGGGACAAACACAGGTTACAGGGGGACATTACAGAGGAAGAGAGGGGACAAACACAGGTTACAGGGGGGACATTACAGAGGAAGAGAGGGGACAAACACAGGTCACAGGGGGGACATTACAGAGGAAGAGAGGGGACAAACACAGGTCACAGGGGGGACATTACAGAGGAAGAGAGGGGACAAACACAGGTCACAGGGGGGACATTACAGAGGAAGAGAGGGGACAAACACAGGTTACAGGGGGGACATTACAGAGGAAGAGAGGGGACAAACACAGGTCACAGGGGGGACATTACAGAGGAAGAGAGGGGACAAACACAGGTCACAGGGGGGACATTACAGAGGAAGAGAGGGGACAAACACAGGTCACAGGGGGGACATTACAGAGGAAGAGAGGGGACAAACACAGGTCACAGGGGGGACATTACAGAGGAAGAGAGGGGACAAACACAGGTTACAGGGGGGACATTACAGAGGAAGAGAGGGGACAAACACAGGTTACAGGGGGACATTACAGAGGAAGAGAGGGGACAAACACAGGTTACAGGGGGGACATTACAGAGGAAGAGAGGGGACAAACACAGGTCACAGGGGGGACATTACAGAGGAAGAGAGGGGACAAACACAGGTTACAGGGGGGACATTACAGAGGAAGAGAGGGGACAAACACAGGTCACAGGGGGGACATTACAGAGGAAGAGAGGGGACAAACACAGGTCACAGGGGGACATTACAGAGGAAGAGAGGGGACAAACACAGGTCACAGGGGGACATTACAGAGGAAGAGAGGGGACAAACACAGGTTACAGGGGGACATTACAGTGGAAGAGAGGGGACAAACACAGGTCACAGGGGGGACATTACAGAGGAAGAGAGGGGACAAACACAGGTTACAGGGGGGACATTACAGTGGAAGAGAGGGGACAAACACAGGTTACAGGGGGACATTACAGTGGAAGAGAGGGGACAAACACAGGTCACAGGGGGGACATTACAGAGGAAGAGAGGGGACAAACACAGGTTACAGGGGGGACATTACAGTGGAAGAGAGGGGACAAACACAGGTTACAGGGGGACATTACAGAGGAAGAGAGGGGACAAACACAGGTTACAGGGGGGACATTACAGAGGAAGAGAGGGGACAAACACAGGTTACAGGGGGGACATTACAGAGGAAGAGAGGGGACAAACACAGGTCACAGGGGGGACATTACAGTGGAAGAGAGGGGATAAACACAGGTCACAGGGGGACATTACAGAGGAAGAGAGGGGACAAACACAGGTTACAGGGGGGACATTACAGAGGAAGAGAGGGGATAAACACAGGTCACAGGGGGACATTACAGAGGAAGAGAGGGGACAAACACAGGTTACAGGGGGGACATTACAGAGGAAGAGAGGGGACAAACACATGTCACAGGGGGGACATTACAGAGGAAGAGAGGGGACAAACACAGGTCACAGGGGGGACATTACAGAGGAAGAGAGGGGACAAACACAGGTCACAGGGGGGACATTACAGAGGAAGAGAGGGGACAAACACAGGTCACAGGGGGGACTTTACAGAGGAAGAGAGGGGACAAACACAGGTTACAGGGGGGACTTTACAGAGGAAGAGAGGGGACAAACACAGGTCACAGGGGGGACATTACAGAGGAAGAGAGGGGACAAACACAGGTCACAGGGGGGACATTACAGAGGAAGAGAGGGGACAAACACAGGTCACAGGGGGACATTACAGAGGAAGAGAGGGGACAAACACAGGTCACAGGGGGGACATTACAGAGGAAAAGAGGGGACAAACACAGGTCACAGGGGGACATTACAGAGGAAGAGAGGGGACAAACACAGGTCACAGGGGGACATTACAGAGGAAGAGAGGGGACAAACACAGGTCACAGGGAGGACATTAGAGAGGAAGAGAGGGGACAAACACAGGTCACAGGGGGGACATTACAGAGGAAGAGAGAGGACAAACACAGGTCACAGGGGGACATTACAGAGGAAGAGAGGGGACAAACACATGTCACAGGGGGACATTACAGAGAAAGAGAGGGGACAAACACAGGTCACAGGGGGGACATTACAGAGGAAGAGAGGGGACAAACACATGTCACAGGGGGGACATTACAGAGGAAGAGAGGGGACAAACACAGGTCACAGGGGGGACATTACAGAGGAAGAGAGGGGACAAACACAGGTCACAGGGGGACATTACATGGGGAGAGAGGGGACAAACACAGGTCACAGGGGGACATTACAGAGGAAGAGAGGGGACAAACACAGGTCACAGGGGGACATTACAGAGGAAGAGAGGGGACAAACACAGGTCACAGGGGGACATTACAGAGGAAGAGAGGGGACAAACACAGGTCACAGGGGGACATTACAGAGGAAGAGAGGGGACAAACACAGGTCACAGGGGGGACATTACAGAGGAAGAGAGGGGACAAACACAGGTCACAGGGGGACATTACAGAGGAAGAGAGGGGACAAACACAGGTCACAGGGGGACATTACAGAGGAAGAGAGGGGACAAACACAGGTCACAGGGGGACATTACAGAGGAAGAGAGGGGACAAACACAGGTCACAGGGGGACATTACAGAGGAAGAGAGGGGACAAACACAGGTCACAGGGGGGACATTACAGAGGAAGAGAGGGGACAAACACAGGTCACAGGGGGGACATTACAGAGGAAGAGAGGGGACAAACACAGGTCACATGGGGGACATTACAGAGGAAGAGAGGGGACAAACACAGGTCACAGGGGGACATTACAGAGGAAGAGAGGGGACAAACACAGGTCACAGGGGGGACATTACAGAGGAAGAGAGGGGACAAACACAGGTCACAGGGGGGACATTACAGAGGAAGAGAGGGGACAAACACAGGTCACGGGGGGACATTACAGAGGAAGAGAGGGGACAAACACAGGTCACAGGGGGGACATTACGGAGGAAGAGAGGGGACAAACACAGGTCACAGGGGGACATTACAGAGGAAGAGAGGGGACAAACACAGGTCACAGGGGGACATTACAGAGGAAGAGAGGGGACAAACACAGGTCACAGGGGGACATTACAGAGGAAGAGAGGGGACAAACACAGGTCACAGGGGGGACATTACAGAGTAAGAGAGGGGACAAACACAGGTCACAGGGGGACATTACAGAGGAAGAGAGGGGACAAACACAGGTCACAGGGGGACATTACAGAGGAAGAGAGGGGACAAACACAGGTCACAGGGGGACATTACAGAGGAAGAGAGGGGACAAACACAGGTCACAGGGGGGACATTACAGAGGAAGAGAGGGGACAAACACAGGTCACAGGGGGACATTACAGAGGAAGAGAGGGGACAAACACAGGTCACAGGGGGACATTACAGAGGAAGAGAGGGGACAAACACAGGTCACAGGGGGGACATTACAGAGGAAGAGAGGGGACAAACACAGGTCACAGGGGGACATTACAGAGGAAGAGAGGGGACAAACACAGGTCACAGGGGGGACATTACAGAGGAAGAGAGGGGACAAACACAGGTCACGGGGGGACATTACAGAGGAAGAGAGGGGACAAACACAGGTCACAGGGGGACATTACATGGGGAGAGAGGGGACAAACACAGGTCACAGGGGGGACATTACAGAGGAAGAGAGGGGACAAACACAGGTCACAGGGGGACATTACAGAGGAAGAGAGGGGACAAACACAGGTCACAGGGGGACATTACAGAGGAAGAGAGGGGACAAACACAGGTCACAGGGGGGACATTACAGAGGAAGAGAGGGGACAAACACAGGTCACAGGGGGGACATTACAGAGGAAGAGAGGGGACAAACACAGGTCACAGGGGGACATTACAGAGGAAGAGAGGGGACAAACACAGGTCACAGGGGGACATTACAGAGGAAGAGAGGGGACAAACACAGGTCACAGGGGGACATTACAGAGGAAGAGAGGGGACAAACACAGGTCACAGGGGGACATTACATGGGGAGAGAGGGGACAAACACAGGTCACAGGGGGGACATTACAGAGGAAGAGAGGGGACAAACACAGGTCACAGGGGGGACATTACAGAGGAAGAGAGGGGACAAACACAGGTCACAGGGGGACATTACAGAGGAAGAGAGGGGACAAACACAGGTCACAGGGGGGACATTACAGAGGAAGAGAGGGGACAAACACAGGTCACAGGGGGGACATTACAGAGGAAGAGAGGGGACAAACACAGGTCACAGGGGGACATTACAGAGGAATAGAGGGGACAAACACAGGTCACAGGGGGGACATTACAGAGGAAGAGAGGGGACAAACACAGGTCACAGGGGGACATTACGGAGGAAGAGAGGGGACAAACACAGGTCACAGGGGGACATTACGGAGGAAGAGAGGGGACAAACACAGGTCACAGGGGGGACATTACAGAGGAAGAGAGGGGACAAACACAGGTCACAGGGGGGACATTACAGAGGAAGAGAGGGGACAAACACAGGTCACAGGGGGGACATTACAGAGGAAGAGAGGGGACAAACACAGGTCACAGGGGAACATTACATGGGGAGAGAGGTGAGAGAACCCGAGCCTGTCTCAGAAGCAGGACAAACTCCAGTAGCTCTTGTGGACTCAGTTTAAACCTCAACTGGATGGTTCTGGGAGAGAGTGATGACAGAAAGGATTGATCGATTGATTAACGGATTTATTTATTGATTGAACTCTGTCTGTGGCCCCAGGCTATAGGTTCTGTCAATAATATAATGTCATGTCCTAATTCTAATTCAGTGGTCCTGACTATTGTGGTCATGTGTCTGTCTTTACTGTGATCATGTACTCCTGCCCTGGTTGCTGTCCCCCTGTCACTGTGATCATGTACTCCTTCCCTGGTCGCTGTCCCCCGTCACTGTGATCATGTACTCCTGCCCTGGTCGCTGTCCCCCGTCACTGTGATCATGTACTCCTGCCCTGGTTGCTGTCCCCCCCGTCACTGTGATCATGTACTCCTGCCCTGGTTGCTGTCCCCCGTCACTGTGATCATGTACTCCTGCCCTGGTTGCTGTCCCGCCGTCACTGTGATCTTTATTGTGAACTCATAGTGATCATGTACTCCTGCCCTGGTAATTGGCCGTTAATTAACATAAACACTTTTAGCATCTCCTGGCTTCCACACAAAGCCAACAAGCCACTGATGCAGACCTTTGGAACATCTACATTTAAAAAAAGTCTAATAAATCCATGTAATATAGCCTACACCTTCACAATAAATCCATTATTTATTTTAGACAGGTCTAAAGAAACATGATATGAAGAAAATGTAGTCTATTTCAGAAGAACAGAATAGCATACTCTGAGTTGTCCTTATGTTATGTCCTGATCTGGCTATGCCAAATGGCTGTGGGCTACACTAGTTCATTTAGCAGACAAGATTTGCTTAGAATCCCGTGGCATTATTTTATATTATTTTATAGTATGAAGAATACAATTGAACAAAGCTGAAGAAAACAGAAATATCTTCTCCAAACGATTTGAGTGAGTGCGGCTATTCTGTGTTGAGTGGTTAACAAAGAAATAGGTCCTCCTATATGCTTAATTTAGAGTTATTAATGTAACTTTAGTTGTTCTACAAACTTTTGGGCTATATGGCACAGGTAGCTTAGTGGTTAAGGGCGTTGTGCCATTAACCGAAAGGTCGCTAGTTCTAATCCCTGAGCTGACTAGGTGAAAAATCTGTTAGATGTGCCCTTGAGCAAGGCACTTCACCCTAATTGCTCCTGTAAGTTGCTCTGGATAAGAGCGTCTGCTAAATTACCTATTTATTTAGATTTTTAATACATTGTAAGGCTGCATGATGAGACCCTAATGATGATTTGAAAGAAGTCGCTTGAAAGGCACGAGCTCTGCTTTGTTTTTTTACGCACGTTGTACACACTCATACTGCTTAGGCCAAGTCCTGACTCTGACATCAGCGTGACCCAACAGGAACCGGGATTCGTCGGACCAGGCAATGTTTTTTTCCACTCCTCAATTGTCCAGTGTTGGTGATGGCATGCCCAACTGGAGCCGCTTCTTGTAGTTTTTAGCTGATAGGTGTGGAACCCGGTGTGGTCGTCTGCTGCAATAGGCCATCTGTGACAAGGACCGACGGGTTTTGTGTTCTGAGATGCCGTTCTGCACACCACTGTTGTACTGCGCCGTTATTTGTCTGTTTGTGGCCCGCCTGTTAGCTTGCACCATTCTTGCCATTCTCCTTTGACCTCTCATCAACGAGCTGTTTTCGCCCACAGGACTGCTGCTGACTGGATGTTTTTTGTTTGTCGCACCATTCTCGGTGAACCCTAGACACTGTGGTGCGTGAAAAGCCCAGGAGGCCGGACATTTATGAGATACTGGATCTGGCGCGCCTGGCACCGACGATCATACCACACTCAAAGTCTCTCAGGTCAATCGTTTTGGCCCATTCTAACGTTCAATGGAACAGTAACTGAATACCTCTCGATGCCTGTCTGCCTGCTTCACATAGCAAAGCCACGGCCACGAGACTCACTGTCTGTAGGAGCGAACCAATTTTCCAGAAACGGGGTGGTGTACCTAATAAAACTGATCGTGTATTTATTCTTACTGTGATCATGTACTCCTGCATGAGCTGCAGGCCCTGGTTGCTGTCTCCTCCGTCACTGTGCAGCGATGCCAGGCTGTGGTGTGAGCCATGTAGGGAAAGAGACGAGCTCTCACTGTAGTTCTCGCTGTAATACAGATCAAAGGCCTCCTGGGATCCATCACTATTGGGAGAATACAGAAATTAGCACTTTATTTTACAGTAAAGAAATGACCAGGTAAATTACACTGTAAAACGTTTACTATACAGTAATAAAACCTATGAATGAAACGCATAGAGAACTCATAGAGGCATCTCTGCCCTATCACTCACTATACACTGTCCCTGTATCATGATATCACTCACTACTCACTATACACTGTCCCTGTATCATGATCTAACTCACTACTCACTATACACTGTCCCTGTATCATGATATAACTCACTACTCACTATACACTGTCCCTGTGTCATGATATAACTCACTATACACTGTCCCTGTATCATGATATAACTCACTACTCACTATACACTGTCCCTGTATCATGATATAACTAACTACTCACTATACACTGTCCCTGTATCATGATCTAACTCACTACTCACTATACACTGTCCCTGTGTCATGATATAACTCACTATACACTGTCCCTGTATCATGATATAACTCACTATACACTGTCCCTGTATCATGATCTAACTCACTATACACTGTCCCTGTGTCATGATATAACTCACTATACACTGTCCCTGTATCATGATATAACTCACTATACACTGTCCCTGTATCATGATATAACTCACTATACAC
>NC_140009.1:3629060-3646560 GCF_964263955.1 Coregonus lavaretus | reverse complement strand
GGTGCGTGTTCCCAGTCCGGTACGGCCCGTGCCTGCTCCCCGCACCAAGCCAGTGGTGCGTGTCGCCAGTCCGGCCCGGCCCGTTCCTGCTCCTCGCACCAAGCCAGTGTTACGTGTTCCCAGTTTGGCACGGCTCGTGCCTGTTCCACCGGTGCCCACCCCAGCTCTGGTCAGCGGCTCCACTCCGGGTCCAGACGTCAGCCCCTCTCTAGGTTCGGAGTCTCCCACACCAGGGTCCAGACAGGGATCGGTTAATCGTGGGAGGACTGAGAGGGGAAGCTCCGGATTGAGGTCCAGACCGGTCCAGGGGTGCAACGCGGAGTTAGTAAGGGAGGAGACGTCACGGCCGGAGCCGGCGCCGCCACCGAGGCTGGAAGCCCACCCGGACCCTCCCCTGTTAAGTCAGGTTTGTGCGGCCGGAGTTCGCACCTTTGGGGGGGGGGGGGGGGGGGGTACTATCACGCCCTGACCTACAGAACTCTAGTTAGTTTGGTCAGGGTGTGCATGTTGAGTTCTAGGTGGTGATAGATCTATGTTTACATCTAGGTGTTGTATTTCTATGTTTGGCCAGGTGTGATTCCCAATCAGAGGCAGCTGTCGCTCGTTGTCTCTGATTGGGGTTCATACTTAGGCAGCCTGTTTTCCTGCCTGGGTTGTGGGATCTTGTTTGTGTTCGGCGAGTTTTGGCTTGATAGAGTGTATAGCCTTCCGACGTCACGTTTTGTATGTTTATTCAGTTAAAGAAACATGTATGCATTTCACGCTGCGCCTTGGTCTGACCCGTTCTTCAACGACCGTGACACTGTGTGGGCTAATATAGTCCAAATGTTTGCCATGGGGTATGTTGAGCCAATGGTTGAGCCAATGGCAAGTTGAGCCAATGTAAGTGTTTTCTTCCCGGGTGTAATGCAGGGCATTATCACTGGGATATGAGGTAACAACAGGGACTATGTAAAAGTACAAAGTGTTTGTTGGGAGTTAAGCCTGTGTTAAAAGATGCTTCAAATGATTAAAATATTTAAAAGCGATTGTGTTTGGGGAAATAAAGATAGTCATGGTTTTAAAAAGTTAGTGGTAATATTTAATTCAGGACAGAAATGTGTAGGAGGCTTAACTTACCCTGTCCTGCAGCTCAACTCACCCCATACCCGGGCTTAACTTACCCTGTCCTGCAGCTCAACTCACCCCATACCCGGGGTAAAGTGTGCCATGAGACCATGAAACACTATGTTTTCAAAACTGTAATGTTTGTATGAATTCTGTTTATTTCCAGGGATACACAAGATCCTGAAATATATGTAGATGTCATTGTTAGAAATAACAATGTCTACATTAAGGCAGTGTGCCTGTCTACATTAAGGCAGTGTGTCTGTCTACTTTAAGGCAGTGTGTCTGTCTATATTAAGGCAGTGTGTCTGTCTACGTTAAGGCAGTGTGCCTGTCTACATTAAGGCAGTGTGTCTGTCTACTTTAAGGCAGTGTGTCTGTCTATATTAAGGCAGTGTGTCTGTCTACTTTAAGGCAGTGTGCCTGTCTACATTAAGGCAGTGTGTCTGTCTACTTTAAGGCAGTGTGCCTGTCTACATTAAGGCAGTGTGTCTGTCTACTTTAAGGCAATGTGCCTGTCTACATTAAGGCAGTGTGTCTGTCTACTTTAAGGCAGTGTGCCTGTCTACATTAAGGCAGTGTGTCTGTCTACTTTAAGGCAGTGTGCCTGTCTACATTAAGGCAGTGTGCCTGTCTACTTTAAGGCAGTGTGCCTGTCTACATTAAGGCAGTGTGCCTGTCTATTTTAAGGCTTATGTACTTCTGAATGAATGTCTGTGTACCATTGATTGTGGATGTATTATCTAAGACAGTGGTTCTCAACTGGTTACATTATTAATGACGTTTTGCCCATATTCTTGATGAAGAATGTTAATAAACTCACTGGCTTGAGACAAAACCAACCCAAATAGTGCTGCTAATAGCTCTATGTTGAAAATATTGTGGTTGAAGAAAACATTTTCTGAGATGAAATGATTAAAACATGTAGATATGGGAGGCTGCGTGTACCATCCTGCATATGACTTATGCAGTGTACCAGTTTAGAGTTTATCTAAGAGTGTTATATTTTCCATTATAAACTGGGGGGTTCGAGCCCTGAATGCTGACTGGATGACAGCTGTGGTATAACAGACCGTATATCACGGGTATGACAAAACATTTATTTTTACTGCTAGCCGTGCCACTACAGATCCTGGTTCAAATCCAGGCTCTGTCGTAGCCGGCCGCGACCGGGAGACCCATGGGGCGGCGCGCAATTGGCCCAGCGGTAGGGGAGGGAATGGCCGGCAGGGGATGTAGCTCAGTTGGTAGAGCATGGCGTTTGCAACGCCAGGGTTGTGGGTTCGCATCCCACGGGGGGGGCCAGTATGAAAATAAAAATAATAATAATGTATGCACTAAATGACTAAAATGTAAAATGTAATAATAGCAATAAGGCCCGGGGGGGATGTGGTATATGGCCAATATACTACGGCTAAGGGCTGTATCCAGGTACTCCGCGTTGCGTCGTGCTTAAGAACAGCCCTTAGCCGTGGTATATTGGCCATATACCACACCTCCTCTGGCCTTATTGCTTAATTATATAATGGTCAGCATGCTGTAGCCGCTAGCTGTCTGGCCCTGTCTACACACGCTATGGTCTGGTGTCTGCGTCAGAGGAGGCTGGTGGGAGGAGCATATAGGAGGAGGGGCTCCTTGGAATGGCTGGAATGGAATCAATGGAACGGTACCAAACACGTCAAACGCATGGAAACAACGTTCTTGACTCCGTTCCATTGATTTCCATTGCAGCCATTACAAGGAGCCCATCCTCCTATAGCTCCTCCCACCAGCCTCCTCTGGTGTGTGTGTGTGTGTGTGTGTGTGTGTGTGTGTGTGTGTGTGTGTGTGTGACTCACTCCTCTGTAGCCAGTAGTGGTCTGGCATGGTGTAGTGGAATCCGGCCCTGTCTACACACTCTATGGTCTGGTGTCCGTAGATGATCTGAAACATCTGACAGATCAGAGCACAGTACTCCTCTGCTGCGTCCTGTAGAGAGAGACACACACACACACCATCGTTAGGAGAGCACAGTGTGTGTGTGTGTGTGTGTGTGTGTGTGTGGGGGGGGGGGGGGGTTGTAGATCTTTCTATAATCTAGGGCACCAGTGAGCATTTCTTATAGTGAACAACTGTTTGGAGCTGTTACAAAGTAATTCATAATAATTTGGCTTTATTTTTCACGTGAATACTGTACATTAAGATATAAAGGGGGAACATAGATACATTGAATATAATTTATGAGTTGAATCAAAACCTGTTTGGCCCCTTTCTCATGCTTGGAGACGTCACAGATTTCGGCAAAAATCGTGTGACATAAAACACGACCTTTCTTTCCTTACATGTGATACTGCTGTTTGTTGTTATGTCATGTACTAAGCATTTATCAGTTGAATTGCACACTGAACTTGATCCTGTGAAATTCCTGGGTATTGCTGTCGGACTCTTTTTTGTATGGAGATCTCAGAAGTGCTCTGTAACCTGGCAACATTTCGCATCTCCCTATGTTTAAATTTTTTTATCTTCACATTTTAGTCATTCAGCAGACACTCTTATCCAGTGAGACTACAGTAGTGAGTCATTTAGCAGACACTCTTATCCAGAGAGACTACAGTAGTGAGTCATTTAGCAGACACTCTTATCCAGAGAGACTACAGTAGTGAGTCATTTAGCAGACACTTTATCCAGAGAGACTACAGTAGTGAGTCATTTAGCAGACACTCTTATCCAGAGAGACTACAGTAGTGAGTCATTTAGCAGACACTCTTATCCAGAGAGACTTACAGTAGTGAGTCATTTCGCAGACACTCTTATTCAGAGAGACTTACAGTAGTGAGTCATTTCGCAGACACTCTTATCCAGAGAGACTTACAGTAGTGAGTCATTTCGCAGACACTCTTATCCAGAGAGACTTACAGTAGTGAGTCATTTAGCAGACACTCTTATCCAGAGAGACTTACAGTAGTGAGTCATTTAGCAGACACTCCTATCCAGAGAGACTTACAGTAGTGAGTCATTTAGCAGACACTTTTATCCAGAGAGACTCACAGTTAATGCGTTCATCTTAAGATAGCTAGGTGGGACAACACCATATCACAGTCATTGTTAAGTACATTTTTCCTCAATAAAGTAGCTATCAGCAAAGACAGAGCTAGTAAGGAGGAGGAGTCAAGTGCAACTGTTGGTTCAGGAAAGGGTTCTTTGGTTTTGGGGGGTGAGGAGGGGGATTATTTAAGATGCTCTTTGAAGAGGTTGGGTTTCAGCTGCTTTCAGAAGATGGGCAGGGACTCTGCCTTCCTAGCTTCAGGGGGAAACTGTTTCCACCATTGGGGTGCCAGGACAGAGAAGAGCTTGGACTGGGCTGAGCGGGAGCTGCCCTCCCGTAGGGGTGGGAGGGCCAAGAGACCAGAGGTGGCAGAACGGAGTGCTCGGGTTGGGGTGTAGGGTTTGAGCATAGCCTGAAGGTAGGGAGGGGCAGTTCCTCTTGCTGCTCCGTAGGTAAGCACCATGGTCTTGTAGTGGATGTGAGCTTCGACTGGAAGCCATTGGAGTGTGCGGAGGAGTGGGGTGACATGAGAGAACTTGGGAAGGTTGAAAACCAGGCGGGCTGCAGCGTTCTGGATAAGCTGCATGGGGTTTGATGGCACAAGCGGGGAGCCAGGCCAACAGCGAGTTGCAGTAGTCTAGATGGAAGAGGACATGTGCCTGAATTAGGACCTACGCCGCTTCCTGTGTGAGGTAGGGTCGCACTCTACGGATGTTGTAGAGCAGGAACCTGCAGGAGCGAGTCACTGCTTTGATGTTTGCAGAGAACGACAGGGTGTTGTCCATGGTCACGCCAAGGTTATTCGCACTCTGGGAGGGCGACACTGTGTTCTGGTGTGAAAACAGTCACACATATCCAAAATAATGTATGGGATTGCAAAATCCATTGATACTGTCATTCTTCAATAATCAATAGTTGTTTGATGCGCATTTGATGTCTAGTTGTTTAGTTACGGACATTATCCCCCAACATCAGCTGATTCAGAAAAGGATTTTCTGAATGACAGTCAAGTGATAAAGAGCAGGTGTGATACTGCACACAATTGAACAACAGCTAAATTGAGGGAATTAATGTTGATCTGGGGAATTGACAGAACATTTCGGTATCTACGTTGTGATGGCGGTCAAGATAATTAGCCTATGTCGTGGACAACATTATTACAAGATTCCTGAGGTAAGATTAAGGTCCATGTAGGTTTTGATATTTGTTTTTTTCCCGAGTTAAAATGGAGCAATCGGGAATGTGAAAACGGCTTGTTTATTTGTTTTTTGAAAAGAAATTGCAAAAACTAAAAATGGATAGTTTTTCATTTTTGCATATAAACCCCCCCCCCCCCAAAAACGACTTGATATTTTGATGTGGAATGCCTGTCATTGGTTAAGTGCACTTCCTGTCCTTTCAGAGTAGGAGTTCTAACTTCATTCTATGATTCTATGATTCTATGATTCTATGATTCTATGATTCTATGAATCTATTCATTAATCCATTAATAGCTGCCCATACCATGCCACAGTACCAAGAAAAAGTAATATTTCTTAATTTCTGCATGAGATTTATAGCGTATTGACTTATTAATGAACAGCTGTTACTGTAAATGGTTAGCTGTCTGATGTATCCTAGCCACCCAGCTAACCATTGGTCATCTTATTCAATGATGCCATACAGCCAAAACAACAGTATCTATTGCTAGACTAGAGATATTCCCCTAGCTATAGTTAGTCAGCGGTTGCACATCTAACTAGCTGGATTGAAGCAAAGGGTGTGAATAGCAGACGTGTAAATACAGTAATATCCTTTCACTGTTTACAGCAGTTCTTCAGCTACCCAGAACTGTCTGATCAGCCTGGTGCAAATCCATGTGTGTCTACAGCAACGGAATGACACATCCAACCAATGCCTCATGTCGTGCTGTAGGTCCACCACACACCAGGAGGGCTGTGGGGTCCTGCCCAGAAACAACCCCAGGGATCATCAACTAGATTCAGGCGTGGGCCGATGTTTTCTTGAGTGGATGGTTGGGGGGCTGGAACATAATTACAAATAATTTGTGGACTGCAAATTGACCGCAAAGAAGCCGAAACAGATATGATATTTGACTAAAACATAATAATTTCAAACCTTGCATACATTTGTATATGGTCACGTGTCTCTCTATTATAATAAATAATGCCATTTAGCAGACGCTTTTATCCAAAGCGACTTACAGTCATGTGTGCATACATTTTTACGTATGGGGGTGGTCCCGGGGATCGAACCGACTACCCTGGCGTTACAAGCGCCATGCTCTACCAATTGAGCTACAGAGGACCACAAAACTATGCTTGGAAATACTTGGGAACAGATTTCCCAAATTAAAATGACTTGGAGCTGATTTCCTGGTGTTTTGTCCCCCCCCCCTAAAAAAAATATTAAAATAAATAAATATATATATATATAAATATATATGTATATGTACATTTTGAACCACCCGCTGGCCAAATTCGTCCCGCTGTCACGCCCTGGCTCTGGGGACTCTTAAATGTTGAGCCAGGGTGTGGATTTGATATGTTTTGTTTTCTATGTTTTTGTTCTAGTTCGTTTAGCTCTATGTTGGCCAGGGTGGTTCCCAATCAGAGGCAGCTGTATCTCGTTGTCTCTGATTGGGGACCATACTTAGGCAGCCTGTTGGCACCAGTTTAGTTTGTGGGATCTTGTTCCGTAAGGTTTGTTTTGTGTAACCTAGGACTTCACGTATCGTTTGTTTTGTTGTTTTGTCGTGTGTTCAGTACATGAATAAACATGTACGCTTATCACGCTGCGCCTTGGTCCGTCTCTTCCGTGAACGATCGTGACACCCGCGGGCTGCCAGTTGGGGATCCCTGCACTGGCCCCTACTCCTAGACACTTGTGGAGATCTGAGAGGATTGGACAGGTGTAAGAAAACACCGTCAAAATTCCACCAAGTCTATCAGAGGGTAAAGTGGAGCTCTCACCATGTCACCACCCATCAATCCCTCTCAGATCTGTGTCTAGACTCTGAAGGGGCTAGAGGTTGTTTCTGGACGGGCCATGGGTATTATGATAGCTCAGTCAGTCAGTCAATCTGGGACTGTCTAAAAATGTTAAAGGGGCAGTACATTTAAAAATGTTATTTCTGTTGTTTTTTTTAAATAATATTTCCACGCACGTACTATGAGGTAGGACGATATCAGTGTCGCAATATTTTTTCCATGGCTAAAAATTTTTACATGACGCAGACCAAACTCTTTGGTCCTTTAAAAACCTGCTGTAAAATACTGTGTGACTCTGGATGACAACATAATGATGTTTGTTTCCAACGTTAGGGCTGTTTTCCTAAATAAGTTAAATCTGATAAGTGTTTTGTTTCCTTGCCACAACACTGACGAGTATCACGATACTGGTATGGTCCCGACCCTACTATGAGGTCGAAATAACATTCTGAAATTGTAAAAATTATGATAATGCCCTTTTTTGTCTAAGAGCTGTTTGAAAAAAATTGCTGGAATTTCAGCCTGTTCAGGTGGGATGGAACTTTTGGCCCACATCATGACGCCACAATGTGATCTGATTATAATAGACCAATGACTGTTCATCTGGGTAAGAGGGTGGGCTCTAGACCATCCTATCAGCCAATCAGGGCTGTGTATGTCAATATCTTTCAAATGTGTTTCCTAACACCCACACGATCAGACTGAGCATTTCAAGGGCCAAAGGAGGCTCAGGGATATTAATTATAAAACATATATTTGAGTTATTTTCATTAAATAAACACTCTCAGTAATTTATTAGACATACAGTGATGATTTAAAAATAAAATTACAAAGACTGCATGGTGGCGTTAATAGCTTCCTCTGTCCTTGGGAGAATCTCATCCTCTTCCCTCGTCTCCTTCTCAAAACCCATTGGATGAGAAGGTCAGTGGGCCTTTTCCTCTCACCTTCTTATCCAACGGGTTTTGAAAAAGAGGCGAGGAGAGAGGATGTGAGGAATCAAGGAAATGCAGTTAAAGATTGTCCCCTTGTTTCCCCCATTCCTCACCTCCCTCTCAAAGCCCATTGGAGGAGAGGAGGGAAGGTTCCTCCCCTTAGGCTACAACGCACGTTCAAGGAGAGGAAAGGAGTGGAGGAAACAAGGACAGAGGAAGCAAAACTTTGACGGCTAGTTTTCAGACACAGATTCACACACACACACACACACACACACACACACACACACACACACACACTAGGACACAATGCATTGCATAATTAGTAGCATTACATGACAGTGAGAGGTCCGCCACAGTATTGGATTGGATTTCACTGTGGGGGTTTAGTTTAGAATGAGCATGAGAAAGACAGAGAAGGATGTGTGTATGTGCATGTATTTGTGTGTGTGTGTATGTTTGCCTGTCTCTGTGTGTGTGTGTGTGTGAGTGCTTGTGTACACATTTTTGCGTGTGTGTCTGTCTGTCTGTCTGTCTGTCTGTGACTGTCTGTGTGCGTATTTGTGTGTGTGTCTGTGTGTGTGTGCGTATTTGTGTGTGTGTCTGTGTGTGTGTGTGTATTTGTGTGTGTGTGTCTCTGTGTGTGTGTGTGTATTTGTGTGTGTGTGTCTCTGTGTGTGTGTGTATGTGTCTGCTTCTCAGTGTCACAGTCAGTCTGACCTGAACAAAGCACAAGCTATTTCACACCCAAACAAAACAAAACCCTATGAATAAAAATAGATAATACATTTATTAATAGTTTTCCTTTGAGGGAGGATTTATTATTGTGGAGTGAGGGACTGAGATTCAGTGTGCGGCCCAAATGGCACCCTATTCCCTATGTAGTGCACTACTTTAGACCAGGGCCTATAGGGAAGAGGGTACCATTTGGGACGCACTTTATTGTGGAGTGAGTGACTGAGATTCAATGGCACAAAAACTATCCTGAACTGCATGTTGTAGAAAGTTAGGTTAAGTTAATTTAAACCACATGAGTTCAGTTCTGTATGTAACTGTATGTGATATGGCCTACAGGTACATCAGTCTCTTGGAGACCAGGGTCCTGAACTCTGTTTCTGTTGTGGAAAGTGGACCCGGATATTGGAGGGCAACATGTTGTGGGGTTTAGGAGGCCAACATGTTGTGGGGTTTAGGAGGGCAACATGTTGTGGGGTTTAGGAGGCTAACATGTTGTGGGGTTTAGGAGGGCAACATGTTGGGGCATTCAGATAGAAATGTGTGAAGTAGAACAGATATAATTAACTGTCAATTCATTTTAATGTATGAGTCTAATACCAGGAGGCTCTCACTGTCTCACTACAGGTGGATTACACCCATCCACCACCCCCATCCACCACCCCCATCCACCACCCATCCACCACCCCCATCCACCACCCCCATCCACCACCCCCATCCACCACCCATCCACCACCCCCATCCAACACCCATCCACCACCCCTATCCTCCACACCCATCCACCACCCATCCACCACCCCATCCACCACCCCCATCCACCACCCATCCACCCCCATCCACCCCCCCCATCCACCACCCATCCACCACCCCCACCCACCACCCATCCACCACCCCCATCAACCACCCCCATCCACCACCCCCATCCACCACCCATCCACCACCCCATCCACCCCCCCATCCACCCCCACCCACCCCCATCCACCCCCCCATCCACCCCCCCATCCACCCCCATCCACCACCCATCCACCACCCCTCCACCACCCCCATCCACCACCCCTCCACCACCCCCATCCACCACCCATCCACCACCCATCACCACCCCCATCCACCACCCCCATCCACCCCCATCTACCACCCATCCACCACCACCCATCCACCACCCCCATCCACCACACCCCTCCACCACCCCCATCCACCACCCATCCACCACCCATCACCACCCCCATCCACCACCCCCATCCACCACCCATCCACCACCACCCATCACCACCCCCATCCACCACCCCCATCCACCCCCATCCACCACCCCCATCCACCACCCATCCACCACACCCATCCACCACCCCCATCCACCACCCCCATCCACCACCCCCATCCAACACCCATCCACCACCCCCATCCACCACCCCTATCCACCACCCCCATCCACCACCCCCATCCACCACACCCATCCACCACCCCCATCCACAACGCCCTAGCAAAACCCATCAGGCTGCTAATACAGTAATGTCATTTATTGAGACAAGTCCTCACCCTGTTCTTTGCAAGGTGTGTGTGTGTGAGAGAGAGAGAGAGAGAGAGAGAGAGAGAGAAAGAGAGAGAGAGAGTGTGAGTGAAAGAGAGCGAGAGAGAGAGGGAGAGAGAGAGAGTTCATGCTCAACATGTGCTCCTGATTTATTTCAGTTTTTTTGTTTTTAGAATGAGATAAACACTCAAATCTAAAAATAATTCAAGGCAAGAAGTGATGAACAACAACTCTATTAAATCAGAATAGAAAAAAAAGTAACTTTGCGCCTCAAATTAAGAAGTTGACTCTCACTAGCTAGCTACACAACAAAAACCTAGCCAGCAGGCTAACGAGCCAGCCAGAAAATTGAGCTAGGACAAACCTAGCAAGGGGAATTAATACAACTACATCAAACGACCAAACTGAGTGAGTAAATCAAAAAGAAGCACAGACTCCAACTTTAAACATATCTTCTGTTTTTGTGTGTGAAGATTTTTCACTCCTTTTGCTGGTTTTTGAGCTAAACAGGAGCTAGCTAGCAACAGCAGCAGACAAACAAAACTGGTTGCCATAGCAACGGTGCAGCAGAACAGAGCAGCAGCAGCAGTAGTAGCAGAGCCCACAGGCACCATGTCCCCACTCCCCCTCAGCGCTGAGTCCATTCTCTACCCTCCAGAGGCCAAAAATGACACAACAAGGAAAGCTTTTAAACAGAATCTACTAAAGGGGAGGCCAGAAACCCTTTTCACAGACCTCTACAAAAACGGTGATGTGAGTAATCTCATCTTTCTCACTGACCAGCCAAATGCATGGCGCTCAGCAGTCTGCTCTCACTACCCATCCGTAAAGAAAGAGGGAATCTGTAATGGGTGGAAGCTGAAAGTGAAAGAGACAGATGACCCTGACAGCACCATGATAACAATCAACCTCTACAAGACTGGGACTGTCATGGTGCAAGGTAACCTTAGGCTGTTTGAAACAGACTTTCAGACCATTAAGGAGAGAGCAGAGAGACACCACCAGTGACATGCCCTCCCACAAGACAAACTCCACCAGCACCACCCTCACTATCCCCACCCAAAAAGGCACATCCAGCACCTCTCTTCCCACCATAGTGGAGGACACGCCACAGGAGGAGAGCGACCCCCTCAGTGCAGAGCAGCCTCAGGGCCTCCTCACCACCATGGCTGCCATGAGGGATCAGTTCACCACACTGGAGGGAGAGGTGGTCCTGCTCAGGGAGAGTGTGAGCAAACAGCAACCAGACATCCACACCTTAGAGGAGCTCCTAACCAAGGTGCGGACAGAGCAGGACAGCAGCCTTGCAACACAGTTGAAAGAAGTTCAGCAAGAGAGAGATAGACTCAAGAGAGAGCTGGCTGATCTAACAAAGGAGGTGAGAGAGCTCCAGAAAGACAGGCAGAGCAGTAATAACGAGCTGACCACACTAAGAGAGGAGCTGCAGGAGAGAAAGAGAACAGAAGACAGACTGCAGGAGCAGCTAGATCACCACTCTATGACCTGCCATCACACAGCAGAGGAGCCCACCTCAACCAGCCAGGCCTCCCCAGCCCTGCCGACTGCATGCCTCCCCCCCAGCCCCCAGAACAGCCTCCCACTGACAGCGGCACCGGCACAGACCAGCCACACCCCAGCTCCAACACCCACCAGCCCCAACTCTACCCCCTCCAGTACAGAAGAAACACTGGCTGAGATTGTCCTGTTGATGGACTCAAATGGGAAGTTTGTTCAGGAGAAGAAACTTTTCCCTAGACACAAAACGAGAAAGGTGTGGTGCCCAACAACGCAGAGTGCCATGGCGCTGCTTGATAAGGCCCAGCTTGGGTCGCCAAGCCACATAATCATACACACCGGAAGCAACGACCTGCGTGCTCAGCAGGAGAGGGTGGCGACTTCACTACGGGGAGTGATTGAGAAGGCCTCTGCAATCTTCCCCAACTCAAGGATCGTGGTGTCAACCCTTCTACAGAGGAAGGACTTCCACCCTGCCACAATCCAAAGAATAAACGCCAGCCTCTCCCGGGACTGTGCCCTGCGACCCAATGTACACCTGGCCCACCATCCCACCCTCGATCTTGACTGTCTCTATGACCATGTTCACCTGTACAGGGAGACAGTCCCCATCCTTGCTAAGACTCTCAAGGACGTCGCTTTAAACCGCATCCCGACCTCTCCACCCAGGAACAGCGGAGCAATCTCCACCCCCCCGAGATCACCGAGACAACACCCCGGACCAGTACCCTGGACCCCCCAGCCACGGCCACAGCACCACCAACCTCAATGCCCACCACATCCAGCGCAACACAGACCACCCCAGCCCAGCTTCAGACCCACCCAGACGAGGCCTAACACCCCCCTCCCCCCCACCACAGACCCACACCTGGAGGAGCCACAGCCCGGCAGACAGAGCTATGCACAAGCTGTGAGAGGAGCAACTGGTCCAGCTCCCACCAACGAAATGAGTGACATCAAACAAATGCTGAATCTACTATGCTCACATGTGATAGGCCGAGGGTCATGGTAAGATGAGCACAAGAACTCCACCATCCTCACACTACATCCACCCAAGTGGCATGACACAAATACTATCTTAAATGATAAACAAATCACATTTGCATAATAAGAGTTTACCTTAATTGAAAAATCCTATTTTAATAGTTCTTGTTAGATTGTGAGTGTTTATCTCATTTTGAATGTAAAGAAAAAACAGTTATGAAGTCTTTTTACGTTGCATGTTGGAATTTACAAGGCTTGAAGTCCTCTGCTTTTGGGCTAAAGAGCAGAAACCCAGACTTCCTTAAAGAAATTGATGATGTTGATATTGTAGTACTACAGGAAACATGGTGCAGAGGTGATGTTTCCACTGGCTGTCCACTAGGTTATAGGGAGATAATCGTACCATCCACCAAATTAAAAGGAATCACACAGGGCAGAGACTCAGGGGGAATGCTAATATGGTATAAATCTGAACTAACTAATTCAATCGAATTGATCAAAACAGGAGAATTCTTTATCTGGCTAAAAATCAACAAGGAGGCTATCTTAACAGATAACAACGTCTTCCTCTGTGCCACATACATTCCCCCCTCAGAATCACCCTACTTCAATGAAGAGAGTTTCTCCATTCTAGAGGGGGAGATTAGTCACTTTCAGGCCCAAGGCAATGTGCTGGTCTGTGGAGACCTGAATGCTAGAACAGCAGAAGAACTAGACAATATTAACAGTCATGGGGACAAACACCTACCGGGAAGCAACAACCTTTCCCTCCCCACATACCCCCCTAGAAACAACTATGACAAAGTGAAAAACAAAAATGGAGTACAGCTCCTGAAGCTCTGTCGAACACTGGGTCTGTACATAGTCAATGGTAGGTTAAGAGGGGACTCTTTTGGTAGGTACACCTACAGCTCATCCCTTGGCAGCAGTACTGTAGACTACTTCATCACAGACCTCAACCCAGAGTCTCTCAGAGCCTTCACAGTCAGCCCACTAACACCTCTCTCTGACCACAGTAAAATCACAGTGTATCTGAGAAGAGCAGAACCCAACCATGAAGCATCACGGCCCAATAAATTACATGGTACTAAACAGACCTATAGATGGAGTGCAAACAGTACAGAAATCTACCAAAAAGCAATTAGTAGCCAAAAAATACAATCTTTCCTGGACAACTTTTTAGCATTAACATTCTCCTACACCAATGAAGGTATAAATTTGGCCGTTTGGAACATAAACTTTATATTTGACAAATTAGCCTCCTTGGCTAATCTTAAGAAACATAAGAGCAAACCAAAAATAATAGATCATGAAAAATGGTTTGATAATGATTGCAAAAATCTAAGAAAGTCATTGAGAAATATATCTAATCATAAACACAGAGACCCAGACAACAAAAATATACGTCTTCAATATGGGGAAACACTGAAGCAATACAAACACACCCTAAGAACAAAAAAGGAACAGCACATTAGAAATCAGCTGGATGTGATTGAGGAATCCATAGAATCAAACCACTTCTGGGAGAATTGGAATAAATTAAACAAACCTCATAATGAGGAATTGGCTATCCAAAATGGGGATATGTGGAGAAATCACTTTGCAAACCTCTACAGCAATATAACAAAGAGCCCAGAACAACAAGATATACAAGAAAAATTACAAATCCTTGAATCAGCAGTCAAAGACTATCAGAATCCTGTGGATACCCCAATTACAGAACAAGAATTATTGGAAAAACTTTGCACTCTCCAACCCAAAAAGGCCTGTGGTGCTGATGGTATTTTAAATGAAATGATCAAATATACAGACCACAAATTCAAATTGGCTATACTCAAACTCTTCAACATTATCCTAACTGCAGGTATTTTCCCCGATATTTGGAACGAAGGATTGATCACACCAATTTATAAAAATGGAGACAAATTTGACCCAAATAATTACAGAGGAATTTGCGTTAACAGCAACTTGGGGAAAATTCTCTGCAGTATCATAAACAGCAGACTACATAATTTCCTTGATGAACACAACGTCCTAAGCAGAAGCCAGATTGGATTTGTAAAAAATTATCGTACAACAGACCACATTTACACCCTCCAGACTCTAATTGACAAACAAGTAAATCAAAACAAAGGCAAAATCTACTCGTGTTTTGTAGACTTCAAGAAAGCATTTGATTCAATTTGGCATGAAGGTCTTTTTTACAAACTAATAGAAAGTGGTATTGGAGGGAAAACATATGATGTTATTAAATCAATGTACACTAAAAACAAATGTGCGATTAAAATCGGCAACAAGCAAACAGACTTCTTCTCTCAGGGACGTGGAGTGAAACAGGGCTGCCCAATAAGTCCAACACTATTTAACATCTACATTAACGAATTGGCAAAAACATTAGAAGAATCGTCAGCACCTGGTCTCACCCTACACAACACTGAAATCAAGTGTCTGCTGTACGCAGATGACCTGGTGCTACTGTCTCCCACTAAGGAGGTGTTACAGCAGCATCTAGATCATCTGCACAGATTCTGTCAGACCTGGGCCCTGACCGTTAATCTAAAAAAAACGAATATAATGATATTCCAAAAAAGGTCAGGAAATCAGGATGACAAATATACATTCTATTTGGACACAGTTCTATTAGAACACACCAAAAATTACACATATCTAGGACTAAATATCAGCAACACAGGTAGCTTTCACATGGCTGTGAATGAGCTGAGAGACAAAGCAAGAAGAGCATTCTATGCCATTAAAAGGAATATTAAAATCGAAATTCCAATTAGAATCTGGCTCAAAATTTTCCAATCAGTTATAGAACCAATTGCTCTATATGGCAGCGAAGTATGGGGTCCGCTCTCTAATACTGAATTTACCAAATGGGACAAACATCCAATCGAAATACTGCATGCAGAGTTTTGCAAGACTGTATTGCAAGTGCAAAGAAAAACTCCAAATAACGCATGTAGAGCAGAATTGGGCCAATACCCCCTCCTTATTCGAATAGAAAAAAGAGCCATCAAATTTTACAACCATCTAAAAACAAGTGACCCCAAAACATTCCATCACACAGCTCTACTATGTCAAGAGATGAAACAAGAGAAGAGTCCCCTCAGCCAGCTGGTTCTGAGGCTCAGTTCACTAACCAAAACCAACCTCATAGAGCCTCAGGACAGCACTCAGAAAATCTGGCCCAACCAAATCATCACAAAGCAAAAAGAAAAATATATCACCTATTGGAAAGACACCACAAAAAATCAAAGTAAACTTCAATGCTATTTGGCTCTAAACAGACAGTACATGGTGGCAGACTATCTGACCACTGTGACTGATAGAAAACTGAGAAAAACACTGACTAGGTACAGACTCAGTGAGCACAGTCTGGCTATAGAGACCGGTCGTCACAGGCAAACCTGGCTGCCCAGAGAGGACAGGCTGTGCGCACTCTGCCCCCGGGGAGAGGTAGAGACAGAGCTGCATTTCCTATTACACTGTGACAAATACTCAGACCTAAGAAAATCTTTCTTTCCCAAAATTATCATTCAGTACAACGAATTTGAAACTATAAAAGAGGAAGAAAAAATCAAATATTTATTGGGTGAAAAGCCAAAATGTGCAATTTTGGCAGCCAAATATGTGTCCTCCTGCCACAACCTGAGGGACAGCCAGTGAAAATTGTAATGTAATGTCAATAATATTTCCTGTTTTGTTTTGGCTTTCATAGCATGTAATATGTCTGCTCAGTCATGTTGAGATTAGTCGACTACTATTGCTTTAATGTATTGTTATTCTCATTAATATTGTTGTTGTAGTTGCTGTTAATGGTAATCCCATTTCCACTACTACTATTATTATTGCTGTTGGTCCCACCATTTTTGTTATATGTATACTTTGACAATGTAAGTAATTTTACTTGCCATGTCAATAAAGTCTATTGAATTGAATTGAGAGAGAGAGAGAAAGAGAGAGAGAGAGTGTGAGTGAAAGAGAGCGAGAGAGAGAGGGAGAGAGAGAGAGAGAGAGAGAGAGAGACAGAGAGACAGAGAGCGAGAGAGCGAGAGAGCGAGAGAGCGAGAGAGCGAGAGACAGAGAGAGAGAGAGAGAGAGAGAGAGAGAGAGAGAGAGAGAGAGAGAGAGAGAGAGAGAGAGAGAGAGGTGTGTATGTCTCACCCGGTTCTCCACAGCCAGTATGACCAGATTACAGTAGGCATCAGGGCATGGTGTCGGCTCCAGTGGGTTGTGGTTCCTCCTCTCCCAGCTTCCATAGCTCTTCCCCCTCTCCCAGCTCCCTGTACAGGCCTGCCTGCGTTCCCAGCTCCTCCCTGGGTGTGCTTCCTCTCCCAGCTGCCTCCAGGCTTCCCTCCAGCTCCATGCCTCTTCTCCCAGCTACCTATATAGATTACAGTTCAGTATAGTTATTGATTATATTTACACATACAAATACACTTTAGCAGTTTACAATACGGGAAACAGTGTAGCTTACATGACATAAGATCATGAGCGTGATTAAAAAGAGAAACACATGAAACATTTCATACTGTACCTCCTCCTACTCCGCTGCCCCCGTGTCTCTTCTCCCAACTCCCCCCAACCGGTCTGGGTCGGTCCCAGCTCCCGCTCACTGGCCTCTTCTCCCAGCTTCCTCCTCCAGGCTTCCTGGTCTGTCTCCGCTCCCAGCTCCCTC
>NC_140009.1:3615765-3620765 GCF_964263955.1 Coregonus lavaretus | reverse complement strand
AGTAGCATAGCCTATGTAGGGATTACAGTAAGATGCTCATGGATATTACACCTGTCAACACGTTTTCCCTCTCTAGTCTACGCATGCTTCAGTCGGCACACCTACAGGACTCACCAATGAGTAATGCGTTCGTGGTGAATGTTTAAAGAAAGAGAGAGAGAGAGAGAGAGAGAGTGTGTGTGTGTGTGTGTGTGTGTGTTCAATGTTTTACAGAACACACTGACTGACTGCACACTAGTCTGTGAGTTGCTATAGCTCCAGAAATGAGCTACTATATCGATTAGAAAAACAGCTGTGGCTCAGTGAAAACTCAATATGAGAATTGGTTTCGAATCGGTTTAGCGCAGGACTGAAAAGAGCATCATAAAAATGATCAGTCTAGAGCCTATCCATTACATCTATAAACACGGATGGTCTGTAGGCCTACTGAGCACAGCCAATCTGGAAGAAGAACAAGTCAGTATTTCTACATGACATTAATCCAGGTCTTCATGTAGCTATAGCTATTGATAAGATACATTTTTACATTTTTAGTCATTTAGCAGACGCTCTTATCCAGAGCGACTTATAGTTAGTGAGTGCATACCCCCCCTATATTTCCACCAACTGATGGGTTATAGGTATTGATCTAAATAGATAGGTTAGATGTACAGCTATTGATAATCTACCCCTATGGGCCCTCATCAAAAGTAGTCCACTACATAGGGAATAGGGTGCAGTCCTATTCTTTATCCCCAACCATCTGCTCACTAAGGAAGAGCTACTTTGCGTTGAAATGCTGATGAGGAGAATTGCTTGTATTTATTTCCATTAAGCCCTATGAGGTTGCCGGCCGGCCCTGTGTGCAGTGAAGGGGTTTGGCACTATATAAATCCCACAGACATAAATCCAGCTAAAAGTTGCTCCGCTAGCACCGTGATCCAGCTAAAAGTTGCTCCACTACCACCGTGATCCAGCTAAAAGTTGCTCCACTTGCACCGTGATCCAGCTAAAAGTTGCTCCACTAGCACCATGATCCAGCTAAAAGTTGCTCCACTTGCACCGTGATCCAGCTAAAAGTTACTCCACTAGCACCGTGATCCAGCTAAAAGTTACTCCACTAGCACCGTGATCCAGCTAAAAGTTGCTCCACTAGCACCGTGATCAAGCTTAAAGTTGCTCCACTAGCACTGTGATCCAGCTAAAAGTTGCTCCACTAGCACCGTGATCCAGCTAAAAGTTGCTCCACTAGCACCGTGATCCAGCTAAAAGTTACTCCACTAGCACCGTGATCCAGCAAAAAGTTGCTCCACTAGCACCGTGATCCAGCTAAAAGTTGCTCCACTAGCACCGTGATCCAGCTAAAAGTTACTCCACTAGCACCGTGATCCAGCTAAAAGTTGCTCCACTAGCACCGTGATCCAGCTATAAGTTGCTCCACTAGCACCGTGATCCAGCTAAAAGTTACTCCACTAGCACCGTGATCCAGCTAAAAGTTGCTCCACTAGCACCGTGATCCAGCTAAAAGTTACTCCACTAGCACCGTGATCCAGCTAAAAGTTGCTCCACTAGCACCGTGATCCAGCTAAAAGTTGCTCCACTTGCACCGTGATCCAGCTAAAAGTTATTCCACTAGCACCGTGATCCAGCTAAAAGTTACTCCACTAGCACCGTGATCCAGCTAAAAGTTACTCCACTAGCACCGTGATCCAGCTAAAAGTTACTCCACTAGCACCGTGATCCAGCTAAAAGTTACTCCACTAGCACCGTGATCCAGCTAAAAGTTACTCCACTAGCACCGTGATCCAGCTAAAAGTTGCTCCACTAGCACCGTGATCCAGCTAAAAGTTGCTCCACTAGCACCGTGATCCAGCTAAAAGTTGCTCCACTTGCACCTTGATCCCATATTAAACCTACAGTATGAGAAAGAGAAGCTGCAGCATAGCAGATAAACCAGTCTCACTGTACTGTGGTACCATGGAGGTCTATGAAGGTCTCACTGTACTGTGGTACCATGGAGGTCTATGAAGGTCTCACTGTACTGTGGTACCATGGAGGTCTATGAAGGTCTCACTGTACTGTGGTTGTGTCCCAAATTGCACCATATTCCCTACATAGCACACTACTTTTGACCACAGCCCTATAGACCCTATGTAAGGAATAGGATGCCATTTGTGATATACTGTACTGTGGTACCATGGAGGTCTATGAAGGTCTCACTGTACTGTGATACCATGGAGGTCTATGAAGGTCTCACTGTACTGTGGTACCATGGAGGTCTATGCTAAAACGTAATCTAGTCTATTGTCAGTCTGCAGGAGGTCGCCAGTAATATAATTGAGTTACATTATCATGACCTCGAGAGAAGATAGTCCTTAACAGGAGAACTTCAGCACCTCGGACAGTTCTGAACACCTGTGAATGGAACAGTAGCCACGACCCCTGACCTCTAGTTCTGAACACCTGTGAATGGAACAGTAGCCACGACCCCAGACCTCTAGTTCTGAACACCTGTGAATGGAACAGTAGCCACGACCCCTGACCTCTTTGAGCTGTGTAGCCCAGCAGCTTATGTGAGTGGATGTTTTAGCCCCAAGACCCATGAGAGTACAACCCCATGTAAATTCAGCCCGGCTTGTGTGTTTGTATGTCAGAGGCACGGGGCTGGTGCAAGACGTCAGATGTCATGTTCAGTCAACATTGTTTGGCAACGGCTCTCGTCCCGGTCAGCCGAATGGCCAGCCACGGCTCACACGCGCGCCCACACACACACACACACACACACACACACACACACACACACACACACACACACACACACACACACACACACACACACACACACACACACACACACACACACACACACACACACAACCAGAGGACTTCCACTTCATTAGCATACTGCTGTAAGAAAGAGACAACTATAGCTATCTACTGCTGAACCCTCTGCTGCTCTCATCAGTTCAATAAAACCAAGCTAGCGGTTATTCCCCCTGACAAGCAGAGCCAGAACACTGAGACTGGAGAGGAGGAGAGAGAGTGGAACAGCAGAGCCAGAACACTGAGACTGGAGAGGAGGGGTGAGAGTGGAACAGCAGAGCCAGAACACTGAGACTGGAGAGGAGGGGTGAGAGTGGAACAGCAGAGCCAGAACACTGAGACTGGAGAGGAGGGGTGAGAGTGGAACAGCAGAGCCAGAACACTGAGACTGGAGAGGAGGGGTGAGAGTGGAACAGCAGAGCCAGAACACTGAGACTGGAGAGGAGGGGTGAGAGTGGAACAGCAGAGCCAGAACACTGAGACTGGAGAGGAGGGGTGAGAGTGGAACAGCAGAGCCAGAACACTGAGACTGGAGAGGAGGGGTGAGAGTGGAACAGCAGAGCCAGAACACTGAGACTGGAGAGGAGGGGTGAGAGTGGAACAGCAGAGCCAGAACACTGAGACTGGAGAGGAGGGGTGAGAGTGGAACAGCAGAGCCAGAACACTGAGACTGGAGAGGAGGGGTGAGAGTGGAACAGCAGAGCCAGAACACTGAGACTGGAGAGGAGGGGTGAGAGTGGAACAGCAGAGCCAGAACACTGAGACTGGAGAGGAGGGGTGAGAGTGGAACAGCAGAGCCAGAACACTGAGACTGGAGAGGAGGGGTGAGAGTGGAACAGCAGAGCCAGAACACTGAGACTGGAGAGGAGGGGTGAGAGTGGAACGCCTAAACAGTTATTAGGTTCCTTCTGTGTGTTCCTCTTTCTGACGCCGTGGGCACAGGGCAGAGGGCAGAGGGCAAGGGGCACAGGGCAGAGGGCAGAGGGCAGGGGGCAGGGGGCACAGGGCACAGGGCAGGGGGCCGGGGACATAGTGCAGAGGGCAGGGGGCACAGGGCAGAGGGCAGGGGGCAGGGGGCAGGGGGCACAGGGAAGAGGGCACAGGGCAGGGGGCAGGGGGCAGGGGGCAGGCGGCAGGGGGCACAGGGCAGAGGGCACAGGGCAGGGGGCACAGGGCAGAGGGCAGAGGGCACAGGGCAGAAGGCAGGGGGCAGGGGGCACAGGGCAGAGGGCAGAGGGCACAGGGCAGAAGGCAGGGGGCAGGGGGCAGGGGGCATGGGGGCACAGCCTCATAGGAACTCCTCTTGTTACTACCAGAGGTTTTCTTCTTGTGGGAAACTAGAACACAGTACCACAGATATACCAGACAGTACCACAGATATACCAGACAGCATCACAGTAGTAATCTCCAGGTGTCCTGTGAATTATTTGTTTGACATGTTTCAGCCTCTTTGGAGGCTTGCCTTTTATATTACTACGTGTGTCAATCTTATCGAATGTATGATTTAAGTCACCTGCTAAAATAATAGTTCCTATCTGGATTTTATTTAATATATCTAAAAAATATTTGCCCCTGTTGGGATATAAAATGAACTCAATGTGTGTTTTTCACCATTTAAGATACAATTCAACATTAGAAAATGGCCTTCTTGGTCCATGTGCTGTGATATAAGGAAAAATGGTGTGTTTTTATTTATCAGGATGCCTACACCTCTGCTGTTACTGCAGTATGTGGCAGCATCGGCCTCTACAACCCAGCTGCTCTTTAAATATTTATTTAGTTATAAAAATAAATAAAATACTCTTGCAAGAAAAGCATATCTGCTGACAATGTCTTTAAACACCGGTGCATCAATCTAAGTAACATAATACTCAAATCTCCATCCAAATCTGTCAGTTTAAGCTAGAGACATCTGCATCTCAATCCACCGCATCCGCTGATGTCGCACTTTCGCGTCTGCGGTGAAAGGTTGGCAGAGCCAGAGCGGCGTTTGGCAGAACATGAGACATCCCGAAAATCGGTCTTCTCACGAAGAAGTCTACAGCGTCTGAACAGTCTATGGAAAGGGGAGACTCTCACGACGGTCGTCTCTGTTTTGCTCTCTGACCACCACAAGTGTCACGGAACTAGTCTGAAGGTAACTGGTAACGTTATTTTTTTTAAATGGTAGATTTGTGCCTCCCCCCAAAAAAGGGTTA
>NC_140009.1:3590765-3610765 GCF_964263955.1 Coregonus lavaretus | reverse complement strand
AAGACAGGAGATGACAAGTGCCTGGATTAGGACCTGTGCCGCTTCCTGTGTAAGGTAGGGTCGTACTCTGCGAATGTTGTAGAGCATGAACCTACAGGATCGGGTCACCGCTTTGATGTTAGCGGAGAACGACAGGGTGTTGTCCAGGGTCACGCCAAGGTTCTTTGCACTCTGGGAGGAGGTCACAACGGAGTTGTCAACTGTGATGGTGAGATCATGGAGCGGGTAGTCCTTCCCCGGGAGGAAGAGCAGCTCCGTCTTGCCAAGGTTCAGCTTGAGGTGGTGATCCGACATCCACACTGATATGTCTGCCAGACATGCAGAGATGCGATTCGCCACTTGGTTATCAGAAGGGGGAAAGGAGAAGATGAATTGTGTGTCGTCTGCGTAGCAATGACAGGAGAGACCATGTGAGGATATGACAGAGCCAAGTGACTTGGTGTATAGAGAGAATAGGAGAGGGCCTAGAACTGAGCCCTGGGGGACACCAGTGGTGAGAGGACATGGTGCGGAGACAGATTCTCGCCACGCCACCTGGTAGGAGCGACCTATCAGGTAGGACGCAATCCAAGAGTGAGCCGCGCCGGAGATGCCCAACTCGGAGAGGGTGGAGAGGAGGATCTGATGGTTCACAGTATCAAAGGCAGCAGATAGGTCTAGAAGGATGAGAGCAGAGGAGAGAGAGTTAGTTTTAGCAGTGCGGAGAGCCTCCGTGACACAGAGAAGAGCAGTCTCAGTTGAATGACCAGTCTTGAAACCTGACTGGTTTGGATCAAGAAGCTAATTCTGAGAGAGATAGCAGGAGAGTTGGCTATAGACGGCACGCTCAAGAGTTTTGAAGAGAAAAGAAAGAAGGGATACTGGTCTGTACTTGTTGACATCGGAGGGATCGAGTGTAGGTTTTTTGAGGAGGGGTGCAACTCTCGCTTTCTTGAAGATGGGGGGACATAGCCAGCGGACAAGGATAAGTTGATGAGCGAGGTGAGGTTGTCACGATCGTCGGATATAGAGGACCAAGGCGCAGCGTGGAAGGTGAACATACTTATTTATTAAATGATACACGAACAAAACAACAAATCGATACGTGACGACCACAGGTGCAAAACACAAACCAACACAGAACAAGATCCCACAAACACTGTGGGAAAACCACCTGACTAAATATGGTTCCCAATCAGAGACAACCAGCAACAGCTGATACTCGTTGCCTCTGATTGAGAACCACTCTGGCCAACATAGACATACAAAACTAGACTAGACACAACGAGCACAAAACATAAACTCTACACACCCTGGCTCAACTTAAAAGAGTCCCTAGAGCCAGGGCGTGACAGTACCCCCCCCTAAAGGCGCGGACTGCGACCGCGCCTAAACATCACCGAACAGGGGAGGGCTGGGTGGGCATTCCTCCTCGGAGGCGGTTCCGGCTCCGGGCTTGACCACCACCCTCTACTAACCCCCACGTAGTGCCCCTGGTCTGGTCTAGCCCCACTGGCTGGACTGGACTTCGGTGGAGCGGATTGCTCAGGCTCCGGTGTGGAGCAGCTGACCGGTACCTGACCAGGCACCGGTGAAACGGGCACGGGCTGGCGATGCGCACCACAGGTTTGGTGCGGGGAGCAGGAACAGGCCGGACCAGGCTGGCGACGCGCACCATTGGCTTGGTGCGGGGAGCAGGAACAGGCCGGGCTGGCGACGCGCACCACTAGCTTGGTGCGGGGAGCAGGAACAGGCCGGGCCGGGCTGGCGATGCGCACCACAGGTTTGGTGCGGGGAGCAGGAACGGGCCGGGCTGGGCTGGCGACGCGCACCATTGGCTTGGTGCGGGGAGCAGGAACAGGCCGGGCCGGGCTGGCGACGCGCACCATAGGCTTGGTGCGAGGGGCAGGAACAGGCCGGGCCGGGCTGGCGACGCGCACCATAGGCTTGGCGCGATGGACAGGAACAGGCCGGACCGTACTGGGAACACACACCACTGGCCTTACACGGGGATCAGGAACGGGCCGGACCGGACTGGCAACACACTTCAGTACCTCTCGCCGTGCCTCTACATTTTCCTTCCCTCTATACACCAATGGCTCCCGTAACCCGGTGGCCTTCTCTCCTCGTCCACCAACTCGCCCCTTATCTGCCTCCAGTGGCCCCGTCGTCCCTGCCATGTGCCCCCCCCTAAAAATGTATTGGGGGTGCCCCTCGCCTGTCCGACGACTTCCCGGTTGGTGCCGCTTCTCCTCTCCTGCCTGGGCACGCTGCTTGGTCCTGTATTGGTGGGATCTTCTGTCACGATCGTCGGATATAGAGGACCAAGGCGCAGCGTGGAAGGTGAACATACTTATTTATTAAATGATACACGAACAAAACAACAAATCGATACGTGACGTCCACAGGTGCAAAACACAAACCAACACGGAACAAGATCCCACAAACACTGTGGGAAAACCACCTGACTAAATATGGTTCCCAATCAGAGACAACCAGCAACAGCTGATACTCGTTGCCTCTGATTGAGAACCACTCTGGCCAACATAGATATACAAAAACTAGACTAGACACAACGAGCACAAAACATAAACTCTACACACCCTGGCTCAACTTAAAAGAGTCCCTAGAGCCAGGGCGTGACAGAGGTAAGGGAGAAGGTCTCCGGAAATGGTCTGGAGAAGAGAGGAGGGGATAGGGTCAAGCGTGCAGGTTGTAGGGCGGCCGGCCATCACAAGTCGCAAGATTTCATCTGGAGAGAGAGGGGAGAAAGAAGTCAAAGCATAGGGTAGGGCAGTGTGAGCAGGACCAGCGTTGTCATTTGACTTAATAAATGAGGATTGGATGTCGTCAACCTTCTTTTCAAAATGGTTGATGAAGTCATTCACAGAAAGGGAGGAGGGAGGGGGAGGAGGAGGAGGATTCAGCAGGGAGGAGAAGGTGGCAAAGAGCTTCCTAGGGTTAGAGGCAGAGGCTTGACATTTAGAGTGGTAGAAAGTGGCTTTAGCAGCAGAAACGGAGCAAGAGAACGTAGAGAGGAGGGAGTGGAAAGATGACAGGTCCGCAGGGAGTCTAGTTTTCCTCCATTTCCGCTCGGCTGCCCGGAGCCCTGTTCTGTGAGCTCGCAATGAATCGTCAAGCCACGGAGCAGGAGGGGAGGACTGAGCCGGCTGGGAGGATAGGGGACATAGAGAGTAAAAAGATTCAGAGAGGGAGGAGAGGAGGGTTGAGGAGGCAGAATCAGGAGATTGGAGGGAGAATGATTTAGCAGAGGGAAGAGATGATAGGATGGAAGAGGAGAGAGTAGCGGGAGAGAGAGAGCGAAGGTTGCGACGGCACATTACCATCTGAGTAGGGGCAGAGTGAGTAGTGTTGGAGGAGAGCGAGAGAGAAAAGGATACGAAGTAGTGGTCGGATCTGCATAGTAAGCAGTAACTTACTTATTATTACTATTATTGTTATTATTATTATTATTATTATTATTATTGTTGTGATTATTATTCTAAATGGTAGTTGTACGGTTAGTAGGGGTGATGGGAATGATAGCAGTTTAATAATGGTGGTGGTAGTAGTAATGGTAATGTTGATGGTAGTTGGTAGATGGTAGTACTGATATAATGGTGAGGATGACTGTTAGTTAGTTATAAGTTAGTTATAGTTTCATTTTCCATGTTTAGCCTTTTCTATTTATTATATTTCTACTATTGACTGTTACCATTTTATTGTTGTTATTATTATTATTATTATTATTATTATTATTATTATTTACTACTATTCTTTATTATTATATTACAATGTATATTGTATACATTGTTGCTTTGGAAATATTGGTGCAACGTTTTTTTATGCCAATAAAGCAGCTTGAATTGAATTGGGTTAGAGAGAGAGGGAGAGAGAGGGTTAGAGAGAGAGAAAGAGAGAGGGTTAGAGAAAGAGGGAGAGAGAGGGTTAGAGCGAGAGAGAGAGGGTTAGAGCGAGAGAGAGGGAGTGTTAGAGAGAGGGGGCAGTGGGTTAGAGAGAGGGGGAGAGCGAGAGAGGGAGAGAGAGAGGTTTAGAGAGAGAGGGTTAGAGAGAGGGTTAGAGAGACGGTGAGAGAGGGAGAGAGAGCGTTTGAGAGAGATTGAGTTTTGAGTTTTTATAAAACCTTGATTTTATACTCAAGTGTTAACATAAATAATGGCACACTGCCTTTTCAGAAATGAAACAACAAATGTCATTCCTAAATAAAAATGAAAACAAAAATAAAAATAAAAATAAATGTAATAAAAATACAAAAAAACATATACATTCAACTCATTTCATCAACAAAAAATAGTTTCCCCTCCTCCAAAATATAAACCGCTCCTTCGTAGGCCCACTTCTCCTCAAACAATGGGAGATCTTTTACAGTCGAGAAGAACTCAAAATCCACTTTTATTCTCGCTTTCACTAATCCTTTAAAAACACATCTTACATCCTGCCCATATCCCGTTTCTATCTTATGTTTCCTACTCAGAAAAATTGACATCTTAACTTGTCCCAAAATAAAATGTAACAGTTGACATTTTCTTTTCTGTTGCTTACTATATTGAAACCCCAAAATAAAAACAGTGTTATTGAAAATCTCCCCTACAGGGGGGACCACTGCGCCACTCGGGAGTGGCGCAGTGGTCTAAGGCACTGCATCACAGTGCTAGCTGTGCCACTAGAGATCCTGGTTTGAGTCCAGGCTCTGTTGCAGCCGGCCGCAACCGGGAGACCCGTGGGCGGCACACAATTGGTCCAGCGTCGTCCAAGGTAGGGGAGGGTTTGGCCGGCAGGGTTCGTTTCCCACGGTGGAATAAAAATGATGTATGCACTCACTAACTGTAAGTCGCTCTGGATAAGAGCATCTGCTAAATAACTGAAATGTAAATGTGCAGCTTTAAACAAAGACTCCAGCATTTCCAAGAGAGGTTTTATTCTCTCACACTGTTTCTCTTATATTACAAAAATGACATCTATCTCCAACATCTGAGTTAATAACAGATACAAAAGCATTAACTGCAATGATGCCATGCAAAACCCTCCATTGCATATCCCCAGTACCCTTTTGTAACGGAGGCTTGTACAGTGCTCTCCATGCTGGCTTTACCTTGTCATCAATGCCCAATTTTACCCTCCATGGAGTGTCTTTTCTATTTTTCAATGTATCTTTATTCAAAACCTTGACACACCCCCTATATAAGTCTTTCCCATTCACCTCATCCAAACCCACCTCTTCCAACCCTCTCAAATCCAGTAATAACGCCTTTCTTTCTGACTCTGGGATATTGGGTGTAATCCCTAGTCTTGGAAATGAGACGTTTTCATCTTGTACCTTCTTCTTGTGACTATTCAGCATACCCCACTCTTCTGCTGACAGAGCCTTCCTGCAGCTTCCCAGCAGTTGTCCGACAATCCTTTCCGACCTCACCCCCAAATGTTCAGCCACCCGTCTTCCATCCTTTAAGGCGAGCCCAGCCATGGCCATTAACTGTTTTAAGGTGATGATTTTGCCCTTCACCAGAATCTTGGAGAAATGGGGAACAGCTGCAGTTGTACAATCCAGTCTTTCCCCGTACACCAGAGGTTCCTCCAACAGCCAATGCACTGACTCCGCTGAAGTGCGTCTGGACACCTTCATTATGCTCCACAGCCTAAGAAGGCCTCTGTAAAACGGAGGTGTTCCCTCCCTAGAAATCTGGCTACTATCAACCAAAAATAAAGCCTTCTTTAAACCTAATCCCCCAACCTGCTGTAATACAAGACCTGCCAACCCTCTCCAAACCACATTTTCCGGTCCATGAAGCAACCTTTGAATAAACTGAAACCGGAAATCTCAATTGGTAGAGCATGGCGCTTGTAACGCCAGGGTAGCGGGTTCGATCCCCAGGACCAACCATACGTAAAAATGTATGCACACATGCCTGTAAGTTTGGATAAAAGCGCCTGCTAAATGGCATATTATTATATTATATTATAATTATTAAGATGTACAAGACCTTGTCCCCCCTCCTCTTTTGACAAATACAAAACACTTTGTGGAACCCAGTGATATTTATCCCAAAAGAAATCCACAATAATTGCCTGTATCTTAGCCAGAAGGCCAGATGGTGGCTCTAAAACTGACAACCGATGCCACAGTGCAGAGGCAATCACATTGTTAACTACAATAGTTAATAACCCTATAAACCATACGAGATAACAACCAACGCCATATCCTCATCCTCCCTTCCACCATTTCAACAACCCCATTCCAATTTTTTTCCATTGTCCCCTCATCTCTTAGGAACACTCCAAGATACTTAAAACCTCCCTTACACCATTGAAATTAGACCAGCATCCAACCCAATAGCCCTAGAGACGTCCAAAAAAATCCCCTATCTGCCTGCCAGGAACACAGTAGGACTGGTCCGTATGTATGATTTGCCCCATCACCTCCCTCAGCCTGTTGGACAAAGCCTTTGACAGGATCTTATAATCAGTGCACAATAGA
The DNA here is from genome assembly GCF_964263955.1 of Coregonus lavaretus. Classification (NCBI taxonomy): domain Eukaryota; kingdom Metazoa; phylum Chordata; class Actinopteri; order Salmoniformes; family Salmonidae; genus Coregonus; species Coregonus lavaretus. The sequence continues at coordinate 3,604,290 of NC_140009.1, read as the reverse complement.
GCCACCGGCCTCCAGTTCTTCACCTCCCTAGGGTCACCCTTTTTGGGCAGTAGGGTGAGGACAGCCCTCCTGCAGCTTATCGGTAGTAACCCTCCGGTCAAACTATCGTTAACTACTGCTAGCCAATCCTCTCCCAACATAGCCCAAAAAAGACTTTAAAAAAGTCAACGGGAAGCCCATCAATGCCTGGTGCCCTTCCATTTTCCATGCCTTTTAATGATGTGTATAGCTCCTGCAAAGACAATGGTTGCTCTAGCTCAACCTGAGCTTCTGCAGCCGCCTGTGGGAGCCCATCAAGGAACTGCTGTGTCACTGTTTTATCCTCTTTGTACTCACGCGTGTAGAGCTCAGCATAGAACTCTACTGCCCTCTTTCTAATTTCACTAGGGCTAGTGAGCTCCTGTCCAACAGCTGATTTGAGACAATGAATAATTCTTCTTTGTCCATTCTTTTTCTCTAAACCAAAGAAAGATTTGGATGAGGCATCCATTTCAGAGATTCCCTGAAACTTACTTCTCACCAATGCCCCCTGTGCTCTTGATACCCAGCAGGTCTGCCAATGCAGCTTTTTTCCTCTTGAGGGCCTGAGTATGGCCTCGATCTCCTGTGGTCTCAACCAACGTCATGAGTTCCACTCTTTCAGTCTCTAGGGCTTTCATTGATCTGGTGATGTCCTTGGTGACATTCCTCGTGTATTGATTACAGAATTGTTGAATCTGGATTTTCCCTATATCTCACCACTGTTGAAGGGATACAAAACGGGCCTTTTGAGACCTCCACCTCTCCCAGAAAAAACTAAAACATTTCCTGAAGTGAGCATCACTCAATAAAGTTATATTAAAATGCCAGTATGCGCTTTTGGGTTTTACATCGTTAATGAACATCACCTCTGTTATTAAACAATGATCAGAAAATCCCACTGGGGTTATCACACTTGATTTACAGACCTGAGATTGATGCTCAAAACAATAAAACCTATCTAACCTGGCCATAGAGATGGTGTTCTCTCTCACATGGGCCCAGGTGTACTGTCTCGTGCCTCCATGTTGACTCCGCCAAATATCACACAGTTCATGTGTTACAATGAGGCGTTTTAAAAAAGTCCTTGAGGCTACATGAGGTTCTTTGTGATTTCTGACTAAATCATTGACTGTGCAGTTAAAATCCCCAGCAATAAATAAATAATCTTCATTATTACATTTCTCAATGGTATTTGATAATGTCTCTAAAAAACATACCCTCTCAACTGCCACCACTGGGGCATATACATTTGAGAACAAGATGGCCACACCCCCATTTTTTGAGTTTTTTTATGACTACACACCACTGTCCCCCCACCCACTCCTGTTGCCACATAACTTCATTTTCCAAATTACTATGCGTTTCTTGTAGAAATGTATGTCACTTCCCTTTCCCCCAATTAACTCATACACTATGGCTCTTTTTTTAACATCTCTTGCCCCATTTACATTTAAAGAAGAAATCTTAAAACTGCTCATGGATGGAAAAAAAATTACAGAGGATGACACAGAAACCACATCTCTTTACAGAGTTAAGGCTGCGACTGAACTCTTTCATTTTCTTTAGAATTTCCATCACTTATCACTCTCGTGACCACTTTTTTGAGTCTAGCAATATCAGGGCTTGTCAAACCTCCCCCTGTTATTTTTGACATCATAAACTTTGCTGATTCAATAAATAATTAACTTATAGGGGGAAAAAATTACATTATAATCCTGCATATATTTCTTCCCTTTTGTCAACTTCAGAAATTGACATACTGTCACGATCGTCGTATTGAATAGACCAAGGCGCAGCGTGATGAACGAACATGGTTAACTTTATTATCTTTAGTGATAATAGAAACAACAATAAACAAAACAAGAAACGACTCGTGAAGTCCACGGTAACAATGACCAACACGGAACAAGAACCCACAAACACAAAGGGAAAACAGATAGTTTAAATATGGCTCCCAATCAGAGACAACCAACGACAGCTGACACTCGTTGCCTCTGATTGGGAGTCACTCTAGCCAACATAGAAATAAACACAACAGAATGAACACACCCTGGCTCAACATATAGAGTCCCAGAGCCAGGGTGTGACAGTACCCCCCCCTAAAGGCGCGGACTGCGACCGCGCCTCAACTTGAACAAAACAGGGGAGGGCTGGGTGGGCATACCTCCTCGGCGGCGGTTATGGCTCCGGCCTTGCCACCCACCCTCCAATAAACCCCCCATAGCGCCCCTGGTCCAGTCTGGCCCCGCTGGCTGGAGCTGAACTGGACTTAGCAGGAGCGGTTAGCTTCAGCTCCGTAGTGGAGCAGTTGACCGGTACCTTACCAGGCACCGGTGACCCAGGCACGGGTTGTGCTGGACTGACGACGCGCACCCCTGGCTTGGTGCGTGGAGGAGGAACGGGCCTTACCAGGCTGACGACGCGCACCCCTGGCTTGGTGCGTGGAGGAGGAACGGGCCTTACCAGGCTGACGACTCGCACCCCTGGCTTGGTGCGTGGAGGAGGAACGGGCCTTACCAGGCTGACGACGCACACCGTAGGCTTGGTGCGTAGAGCAGGGACAGGCCGGGCTGGGCTGGCGACGCACCCCGTAGGCTTGGTGCGTGGAGCAGGGACAGGCCGGGCTGGGCTGGCGACGCACACCGTAGGCTTGGTGCGTGGAGCAGGGACAGGCCGGACCGGGCTGGCGACGCACACCGTAGGCTTGGTGCGTGGAGCAGGGACAGGCCGGGCTGGGCTGGCGACACACACCGTAGGCTTGGTGCGTGGAGCAGGGACAGGCCGGACTGGGCTGGCGACGCACACCGTAGGCTTGGTGCGTGGAGCAGGGACAGGCCGGACTGGGCTGGCGACGCACACCGTACACTTGGTGCGAGGGGCCGGAACAGGCCGGACCGTACTGGACACACACACCACTGGCTCTACCTCGGGATCTGGAACGGGCCGGACCGGACTGGTAACACACCCCAGTACCTCTCGCCGTGCCTCTACACCTTCCTTCCCTACTTTGACCAGTGGCCCCCGTAACCTGGTGGCCTTCTGAATCCGCCCCTTTTCTGCCTCCGTCAGCCCCGTCGTCCATGCCGTGTGCCCCCCCCCCTAAAGAATTTCTGGGGTTGCCTCTCGCCTGTCCGACTTTGACACTGCTGACGCCGCTGCTCCTCTCTCGCCAGGGCCTTAATCCTAGCCCATGGCCCTTTGCCCCCGAGCATGTCCTCCCAGGACCACACTTTGCCCACCGCCAACCTCTCCATCTCCTTTCCCGGCGCTTCCTCCCATGTCCAGTCTGCCTGCTCCTGGACACGCTGCTTGGTCCTTTTATGGTGGGTTCTTCTGTCACGATCGTCGAACAGAGATGAGGACCAAGGCGCAGCGTGATGAACGAACATGGTTAACTTTATTATCTTTAGTGATAATAGAAACAACAATAAACAAAACAAGAAACGACTCGTGAAGTCCACGGTAACAATGACCAACACGGAACAAAAACCCACAAACACAAAGGTAAAAACAGACAGTTTAAATATGGCTCCCAATCAGAGACAACCAACGACAGCTGACACTCGTTGCCTCTGATTGGGAGTCACTCTAGCCAACATAGAAATAAACACAACAGAATGAACACACCCTGGCTCAACATATAGAGTCCCAGAGCCAGGGTGTGACACATACCTTCTCAATCCCATACCTCCCTTCCACCCCATTTATCTCACTATTTTGTTGTGACGCATCAGATGACTCACTCCCACTATCCTCCCCAGAAGGAAACTCCACCATCTCTACAACCTGTTTATCTTCAACTGATTTATCAATCTCTACCTTCCTCTTGGAATTAGACCCTTCACCACCCCTTCAATTCTTCCTCTTACTCCTCGGTACTTTGAAAACAGCTGCTTCCTTTTCCATTATTTCAATCTCCTCTTGACCTCCAATTTCACTTTCCAGCACCACCTCAGCGACGGCAGTCGCAATCTCACCGACTTTTTCCCCTCCTTCTTTGTTCTGATCTACCACAATTGCCACCAAATCCACACTGCCTTCCTCTCCTACTTTTCCAACCACATCTGCCCACCTTCTCCCTTCCCCTGCACCCTTAGCATGTTCATCCCTTCGCGGTGGTGCATTAGCTGCACCAACACTAGAGCTGCTACCAGACTCGGCGCGCTCGTTCTCGGGACAATTACGTACCAAATGCCCCCCTCTCTCTTCCACAGCCAAAGCATTTAATTGATTCAGTAGAAGCGTAGAAGACATAATCAAATCCATCAATCTTAAAACTGAATGCTAAATTCAGTTCATCAATGTCCTTTTAAAAAATCATATGCACTTGTCTCGTATGAGACACGACATGTTTCAGCAACGGAGATTTGCATCCAAAAAGAACCTTCTTTATTGTAGATACAAGTTGACCATGACGAGATAACTCTCGCTCCAACACTTCATCTCTAACAAATGGTGGCACGTTAGAAAGTATAACTAGAGTTGCCGCGATGGGACAAGACTGTAACTACCAATTGGATACCACGAAATTGGGGAGAAAAAGGGGGGTAAAATACCAACCCCCCCAAAAAAAATAGAGAGAGTGAGTGCGTGACTGAATCACATATAACAATTAGTACAGAGTGTATGCACAAATAACATCTGAATATAGACTCATACACACTTTATAGAAGCGCTTGGTTGAGTTTGATTGACATAACCAAACACATTAACAGACTTTATGGAGATAAAATGTCAAACAACTAACATGTTGAGTTCTGCTTTTTACATTCAAATGACCTGCTATGAGGTCAGCTCACCCAGCGTTTCACTGTATCAGAATGACCTGGCTTCAGTTTTATAGATTACATCAGAAACGTGCACAATTCTCATCCTTTGTCTCTACACTGCGAGTGTATATAAAGACGGGGGACTGAGCCTCAGAGAGACTACATTACTTATGAAGAGGTGTCATTTCAGAATGACGGGTGCTGTAGTTCTGCCGGTGTTTCTGTTCAGTCTGTGTGGGCCATGGGCTCAGGTTCTGCCGGTGTTGCTGTTCAGTCTGTGTGGGCCATGGGCTCAGGTTCTGCCGGTGTTGCTGTTCAGTCTGTGTGGGCCATGGGCTCAGGTTCTGCCTGTGTTTCTGTTCAGTCTGTGTGGGCCATGGGCTCAGGGAGAGGTAGCTACAGACCCATTAACAGACGAGAGGCCAGGACCACCACTTCCCCTGACATCTGAACAGCTGAAGGGGCATGAGAGACATGGAGGTGGAGCAGAGAGAGTGGAGCTGAGAGACATGGAGGTGGAGCAGAGAGAGTGGAGCAGAGAGAGTGGAGGCCAGACTGACAGCTAGTGAGAGGGTAGCCCTGGAGGCCAGACTGACAGCTAGTGAGAGGGTAGCCCTGGAGGCCAGACTGACAGCTAGTGAGAGGGTAGCCCCGGAGGCCAGACTGACAGCTAGTGAGAGGGTAGCCCTGGAGGCCAGACTGACAGCTAGTGAGAGGGTAGCCCCGGAGGCCAGACTGACAGCTAGTGAGAGGGTAGCCCTGGAGGCCAGACTGACAGCTAATGAGAGAGTAGCCCTGGAGGCCAGACTGACAGCTAGTGAGAGGGTAGCCCCGGAGGCCAGACTGACAGCTAGTGAGAGGGTAGCCCTGGAGGCCAGACTGACAGCTAGTGAGAGGGTAGCCCTGGAGGCCAGACTGACAGCTAGTGAGAGGGTAGCCCCGGAGGCCAGACTGACAGCTAGTGAGAGGGTAGCCCCGGAGGCCAGACTGACAGCTAGTGAGAGGGTAGCCCTGGAGGCCAGACTGACAGCTAATGAGAGAGTCAACTGTCCCTGAGGGGACCATTGTAACAGCAACAGTTACTGTTATCGTTCATAGTTTAGATGGCTGCAGTTAGTCAGTACACGTCCAGGTAAGTTGTGTGATGCACCACTAGACAGGCATGTGTGACCACACCCGTCGCTATGGGCGGGCCATAGGGGGCCGGGCCCGCCCCCAAAAATGCTTGTGCCCCCCCCCACTAGCGCCTTGATTCCTGTTTCTCAAATGCTGCTTTACTGCCACCTAGTGGTGCTGAGCAAAGACTACAGCCTTCACGTCACTACCACGTCACTACCAGTAAACCATCAGCAATCTTGTGTGTAGTAAGTAGTAAATCCCCTCTTTATTCTATATTCAATTCAGTAATCTCTTTGTCTATCTCTCTTGCTCTCTCTCTCTCTTTCTCTATCTCTCTTGCTCTCTCTCTCTCTCTCTCTCTCTCTCTCTCTCTGTCTCTCTCTCTCTCTCTCTCTTGCTCTCTCTCTCTTTCTCTTTCTCTATCTCTCTCTCTCTCTCTCTCTCTCTCTCTCTCTCTCTCTCTCTCTCTCTCTCTCTCTCTCTTCTCTATCTCTCTTGCTCTCTCTCTCTCTCTCTCTCTCTCTCTCTTTGTCTCTCTCTCTCTCTCTCTCTCTCTCTCTCTCTGTCTCTCTCTCTCTCTTGCTGTCTCTTTCTCTCTCTCTTGCTCTCTCTCTCTCTCTCTTTCTCTCTCTCTCTCTCTCTCTCTCTCTCGCTCTCTCTCTCTCTCTCTCTCTCTCTCTCTCTCTCTCTCTCTATATATATATATATATATATATATATATATATATATATATATATATATATATATATATAATGTATATACAGTGGGGAAAAAAAGTATTTAGTCAGCCACCAATTGTGCAAGTTCTCCCACTTAAAAAGATGAGAGAGGCCTGTAATTTTCATCATAGGTACACGTCAACTATGACAGACAAAATGAGAAAAAAAAATCCAGAAAATCACATTGTAGGATTTTTAATGAATTTATTGGCATATGATGGTGGAAAATAAGTATTTGGTCAATAACAAAAGTTTCTCAATACTTTGTTATATACCCTTTGTTGGCAATGACACAGGTCAAACGTTTTCTGTAAGTCTTCACAAGGTTTTCACACACTGTTGCTGGTATTTTGGCCCATTCCTCCATGCAGATCTCCTCTAGAGCAGTGATGTTTTGGGGCTGTCGCTGTGCAACACAGACTTTCAACTCCCTCCAAAGATTTTCTATGGGGTTGAGATCTGGAGACTGGCTAGGCCACTCCAGGACCTTGAAATGCTTCTTACGAAGCCACTCCTTCGTTGCCCGGGCGGTGTGTTTGGGATCATTGTCATGCTGAAAGACCCAGCCACGTTTCATCTTCAATGCCCTTGCTGATGGAAGGAGGTTTTCACTCAAAATCTCACCATACATGGCCCCATTCATTCTTTCCTTTACACGGATCAGTCGTCCTGGTCCCTTTGCAGAAAAACAGCCCCAAAGCATGATGTTTCCAACCCCATGCTTCACAGTAGGTATGGTGTTCTTTGGATGCAACTCAGCATTCTTTGTCCTCCAAACATGACGAGTTGAGTTTTTACCAAAAAGTTATATTTTGGTTTTATCTGACCATATGACATTCTCCCAATCCTCTTCTGGATCATCCAAATGCACTTCAGACGGGCCTGGACATGTACTGGCTTAAGCAGGGGGACACGTCTCGCACTGCAGGATTTGAGTCCCTGGCGGTGTAGTGTGTTACTGATGGTTGGCTTTGTTACTTTGGTCCCAGCTCTCTGCAGGTCATTCACTAGGTCCCCCCGTGTGGTTCTGGGATTTTTGCTCACCGTTCTTGTGATTATTTTGACCCCACGGGGTGAGATCTTGCGTGGAGCCCCAGATCGAGGGAGATTATCAGTGGTCTTGTATGTCTTCCATTTCCTAATAATTGCTCCCACAGTTGATTTCTTCAAACCAAGCTGCTTACCTATTACAGATTCAGTCTTCCCAGCCTGGTGCAGGTCTACAATTTTGTTTTTGGTGTCCTTTGACAGCTCTTTGGTCTTGGCCATTGTGAAGTTTGGAGTGTGACTGTTTGAGGTTGTGGACAGGTGTCTTTTATACTGATAACAAGTTCAAACAGGTGCCATTAATACAGGTAACGAGTGGAGGACAGAGGAGCCTCTTAAAGAAGAAGTTACAGGTCTGTGAGAGCCAGAAATCTTGCTTGTTTGTAGGTGACCAAAAACTTATTTTCCACCATAATTTGCAAATAAATTCATTAAGAATCCTACAATGGGATTTTCTGGAATTTTTTTTCTCAATTTGTCTGTCATAGTTGACGTGTACCTATGATGAAAATTACAGGCCTCTCTCATCTTTTTAAGTGGGAGAACTTGCACAATTGGTGGCTGACTAAATACTTTTTTTCCCCCCACTGTATGTCTCTCTCTCTGGCTCCTCCATCTTTGAATAAATTAATTTGTTCCAAACTGTTCAACTATTGTCTTTCTCTGTCTTTGAGTCAACTACTCACCACATTTTATGCACTGCAGTGCTAGCTGTAGCTTATGCTTTCAGTACTAGATTCATTCTCTGATCCACTGATTGGGTGGACAACATGTCAGTTCATGCTCCAAGAGCTGATAGGTTGGAGGACGTCCTCCAGAAGCTGTCATAATTACTGTGTAAGTCTATGGATGGGGGTGAGAACCGTGAGCCTCCTAGGTTTTGTATTGATGTCAATGTACCCAGAGGAGGACGGAAGCTAGCTGTCCTCCGGCTACACCATGGTGCTACCCTACAGAGTGCTGTTGAAGCTACTGTAGACCGTTGCAAAACAGTGTGTATTAATCAATTATTTGGTGACGTGAATATATTTTGTATAGTTTATCTAAAAATAACGTCTTTTTTTAGGTTTTTCTATTCGCACTCACACACACACACATACACATACACATACACACGCACGCACTCAAACACACACACACACTCACACACACACACACACACACACACACACACACACACACACACACACACACACACACACACACACACACACACACACACACACACACACACACACACACACACACACACACACACACACACACACACACAAGAGGGGGAACTGTGTGTGTGTGTGCTGTCTGTTTCCAGTACCGTACCACAGCTGTGTATTTATTGACCCTGTGTTTTCCTTAGCTCCGTTGATGTTTTCTAGGCTGGCTGCAAGAAAATCTCATAGTTTCCCTTCGATAATTTGATGTATTATGGATGAAAGCAGTGGTCTGAGCAGCATGCATCACAAGTTCTGCTCATTCCAAAATCAAAGTATATTCCTAGTAATCAGGCTGGTTTCCTTAGCTCCATTGATGCATTGTTTTCACATTCACTGTCTGGGTCTAGTACAGACCTGGATAACTCTAGTTGTAACTCTGCTTTGAAGAAAATAACTCTCTGTCTGGGTCTAATACAGACCTGGATAACTTTCAAGATACACAAAGTGGAGCAACAAAAACAGAAATAAATAAATTATCAGTAAACCTTAGACAAACGTGCTTGGACTGGATAGCATCATATTGATGACTACTGGGAATACCTACTGGGAATACCTACTGGGAATACCTACTGGGAATACCTACTGGGAATACCTACTGGGAAACCTTAAAGCATCTCATCAGAGGGGAGCCTCTGCAAGCCATTGAAGTATGATATAAATGGTTGCCATTTTCTAACAAATGTATAATTCATTTTCTCAATCTTTAGGAAGAACATTACAACGTTGAGCCGTTGAGAAGCAGAGAGGGGGGCTGAGCAGACTTCCACTGGAGAAGAATTATACATAGAGCTAATACGGATGTAAAAGCAACAATGTCGGCCATGTTTGGGGTCCAAGGAGAACAAGTCTTCTGGAATACAGCTATCAAGGGACACGGCTGCACATTCATTTCAAGCACCTCAGATAACATTTTGAAAATAGAATCCCAGTAATTTTTGTAGTTTGGAGCATTGAATGAACACGTGACTAAAGGTCACATGGTGAGACACGACATCTATCACACTCATCGTTTACATTTTGATATATTTCAGACAATCTGCATTTTGAAAAAATGCACTCTATGTAAAACCTTAAATGTTATGAGACCAAGACGAGCACAAGATGTGGTGGAGCTATCGATCGCCTCATCCCACCACTCCTGTGTCAATTCAACAAGCATTTCCCGTTCCCAAGCAGATTTAGTTTTGTTGGTGGAGTGTTTGTCCAATGACAGATAGATCTCAGAAATGACTGCTTCCTGTCGAGGTAATAGAGTCAACATGCCATCCCAGGGTTGGCAAGGGGGGTGGAGCAGGGAAAGCCAGAACATTGGGAGGAGACACAATGCCTAATGTGAAGGTAATGGAAGGTAATGGAAAAATTGAGATGGAGGCAAAGAGTATTTAGAGGCCAGGTTCGGAAAACTAGAAGAAATTCAATTTACATATAAGTCTTGGAAGGACTTAATGCCTTTCCTTGTCCAGTAAAATAAAGCATTATCTATTAGGGAAGCGGGGAATAAGTGATTCTTATCAATAGGACCCAGATAATTTAAAATGCAGTCGAAGCTGGTACAAAATCTTAGGTGTGGAAAGCACTACTGGATTGCCATGATAGAGAGAGGGGCATGCTGGGAGAGAAGAGCAGATAAAAAAAGGAAGAGAAGCAGAAATACAACAATGTGCCTCTAGGTGGCACCGTGGGCTATCTGGAGCACGGAACCAGAATGGCAATTTCTAAAAGTTGGCTGCCCAGTAATAGTAGAAAAATTTGGGTAGTGCAAGCCCTCCACTAAACTTGCATCTACGAAGTAAAGATCTACTGACTCTGGGTAACTTTCCTCCCCAGATAAATGTGGTAACAGCCTGATTGATTGACATTAAAAAAACACTTTGGTAAAAACAATGGGATAGATTGATATAGATAAAGGAATTTGGGTAAACTGTTCATTTTTACAGCATTAATCCTTCCTATAAGTGATAGTGGTAAACTATCCCATCTCTGAAAAATCTGTTTTCATTTGCGTGAGGAGGGGAGCAAAGTTTGCAGAAAAAAGAGCATGAAATGAATGAGTGACGTTCACTCCAATGTATTTGAAACCAGAGCGGCTGAAAAGGCAAGTCTGTCTGCTGGAGCTGTAGTGCTGCTGGATTGATTGGGAAGCACTCACTTTTCTGGAGATTGAGCTTATAACCAGAGAAGGAGACAAAGTTCTCCAGAATAGAAAGGATAAAAGGTAAACAGGTTACAGGTTTATTTACATAGAGTAACAAATGATCTGCATATAATGATAACCTATTTTCTGCTAGGCAAATCCCCGCCTTATCTTAGCTCATTGGTCACCATAGCAACACCCACCCGTAGTCTGCGCTCCAGCAGGTATATCTCACTGGTCATCCCCAAAGCCAACACCTCCTTTGGCCGCAATTCCTTCCAGTTCTCTGCTGCCAATGACTGGAACAAATTGCAAAAATCTCTGAAGCTGGAGACACTTATCTCCCTCACTAACTTTAAGCATCAGTTGTCAGAGCACCTTACCAATCACTGCACCTGTACACAGCCCATCTGAAATTAGCCCGCCCAACTACCTCATCTCTATATTGTTATTTATTTTGCTCATTTGTACCCCAGTATCTCTATTTGCACATCATCTCTTGCACATCTATCATTCCAGTGTTAATACTAATTGTAATTATTTTGCACTATAGCCTATTTTATTGCCTTACCTCCATAACTTGCTAAATTTGCACACACTGTATATATATGTATTTCTGTTGTATTTTTGACTTTGTTTTGTTTTACCCCATATGTAACTCTGTGTTGTTGTTTTTATCGCATTGCTTTGCTTTATCTTGGCCAGGTCGCAGTTGTAAATGAGAACTTGTTCTCAACTGGTTTACCTGGTTAAATAAAGGTGAAATAAAATAAAAAAAATAAAATAAAATAAAAACTATTTTCAACTCCTTCCCGTGTTACACCTTGGAAAGAGGAGGAAGCCCGTAAAGCTACTGAAAGGGGCTCAATGGCGACGGCAAATAACAAAGGGGACAGTGGGCAGCCTTGGCGTGTTCCACGTTCCAGGGCAAAATAAACAGAACGGTTGTCATTGGTACAGACACTGGCCATGGGGAGATGTATATAAGAGACGGATCCATTAGCTAAATTTGTCCCCAAGTCCACATTTTTTAAGAACAGCAAATAGGTACTCCCATTCAATTCTGTCGAATGCCTTCTCTGCGTCTAGGGAGATTACCACCTCAGGGGAGTTGGAAATTGTTTAGAATAAATCATGTTAAACAGCGTCCGAATATAAAAAAAATGAATATCTGTCCTTTATGAAGCCGGTTTGTTCCTGTGATATGAGTTCTGGTAAGACTACTTCCAGATGCCTCGCTATCACCTTCGCCAGCACCTTTACATCCACATTAAGGAGGCTTAGGGGCCTAAATGAAGAACAGGAGGTGGGGTCTTTCCCCTTCTTAAGGAGAAGCGCTATTGAAGCCTGTGTTAGGGTAGGTGTCACGTTCAAGTGACTCATTATACATAGATAAAAGTAAAGGGGCTAACTTGGTATGGAATTTCTTAAAGAACTCAGTTGGAAACCCATCAGGCCCTGGAGCCTTGCTGCTCTGCATTGACTTGAATCACTTCTTCAAGGCTGAGAGGAGAATCAAGGTCATCTGCAGTTTCAGCCTCAACTGTGGGAGTCTCCAGTTCACCCAAAAATGTAGTCATATTGTCAGTATCTGATGGAAATTCAGACGTATACAGGGAGGAATGTAGGTGTCATTGATCTCCGTAGGGTCAGAAATCAAGCTATGAGAGGAATCTTTAATTTGGCGAACCAGACGGGTAGCAGCGTTGCGTTTGAATTGTTGTGCGAGCAGACGACTTGCCCTGTCGCCATGTTCATAGTAAGGTACCACGTGAATACAATAGTAACCGTTCTGCATCTGTAGTGGACAAGAGATTGAATTCAGATTGTAAGTTCAAGTGTTGCGTATATAGCTCTGGAGATGGCGTCAAGGCATATTGATGGTCTAAGTCGAGGATGGCTTTAGAGAGTTCTTCTAGTTTAGCTTTCTGAGTTTTGTTTAAATTAGAAGAAGAATAAATAAATTAATTAATTATAATAAATAATTTATCCTCTAAGATAGGCCTTAAGCGATTCCCATAAGAGAGAATGAGATTTGAATGTCTGATTGGAAAAATAAAATGATCAATAGAAGTTGAGATAACGTTACAGAAGTCTGCATCAGACAGGAGAAGAGAATTGAATCTCCGACAGAGAGGAGTATGAGTTTGTCCTGATAGGACTATGTTGAGGGCTAAAGGTCCATGGTCAGAAATTACAATGGGGTAAATATTCAGAAGAGGTGACATTTGGAAGTAACTTATGATCAATAAAGAAATAGTCAATATGAGAAAAAGAATGGTGAACGTGTGAAAGAAAATAATACTATCTTGCCTGGGGATTCTGAAATCTCCAGAGATATGTACACCCTTTCTGAACCATAAAATCTGAGAAGGACTTTGACGTAGCAGAAGGAGACATAGTTCTGGGGTTGGAGCAGTCTAAAGTCGGGCTAATAACACAATTCAGATCCCCGCCAAGCATCAAAATATGGGTGTTCAGAGAAGGGATTTTCCCCAGCA